>NW_010157833.1:0-26278 GCF_000695765.1 Mesitornis unicolor
CTGCCGCTCCCCCCGCCGGCCGCGCCGCGCCGCTGCCGCCGCGCCGGGGATGGAGATCGGCCTGGGGATGGAGGAGGAGGCGCCTCCCACAACCTGAAGGAGGCAGTCACCCCTCTGCCTGCAGAGGGGTGCCTGCCTCCCTCCTGCTCTCCCTTCAGGCCGGCCACAGTGAGGTGCATCCCTTGAAATGTTTTCCTCTGGTGTTTGTCTCTTTACTGGAGGTAGGGTTTGTTTTTACTGAGTTTGTCCGTCTTTGAAATATTTAGGCTGGTTTAAGTCAAAACAAGGCTCTGCAGTGAGTGTGGGCAGTTCAGGAGCTGCTCAGCATGCTGGAGCCGAGCAGAAGGATGGAGGTGGTCCTGGCACGGTCCCGGCCAAGCACCATGGGACCCACCCTGTGCCAGACCAGGTCAAGATGAGAGTCCCCTATGAGCAGCAAGTCTGGGTGTGCTGAGCTACTGTGAGAGATACCTAACTGCTGGGAACAGTAACTCCATCAACCCCACCATGCTGGGCCGCTTGAATATGGGTCAAAGCCCTTGGTTCTATGGCTCAGTCTTCCTCTGCAAAACTGATTTTAGCTACTGAGGCATGAGCATGTGTGAAATACCTGCCTTCACACGTGCTTCAGGGTGATTTCCAGTGGCAAGGTTAGCTGGACCAGAAGCATCTCTGGGTGCAGCTACATCTTGCAGATATTGAGCCCTGGAGTCCAGGCTGTTGTTGACTGGAGTGGTCACAGTGATGATGGGCTTGTCACCTCTTTTGCATCACCTGCATTTTGAATATTTAAGACACAAACCTTAACACAGCATTGATGCCACAGCTTCTTTCATAAAAGTAAGGGTCAGGAAGACAAACAGAAAAGCATTATCTCTGTATGGATCTTTGCCTTTCCCATCTTTTCTCTGTTGAATGCAGGACAATGCTCAGTGGTGCTGCCCTGAGTAACTACAGCAAAACTAACCACCTCTGCCGTCAGATGCACTGTAGCACTTGGGTCAGAATATGCCTGTGTCAGGCTGGTTTTGGATCTAGATCGCTCCGTTATTTTCCTGTTTTCTTTTTTCAAGTTTGCAAACTGTGTCCTCAGTCAGCACTAACCACAGGGAGAATTTCCACTTCGAAAGTACAGGAGAGTTTCTTCACTGCTGTGGAGGCACTGGAAGGCTTCATTTCAGCAGTAACAGGGAAAGGGCTGTTCTGTTCCACCCTTGCGACGGGCTGGGTCTGAAAGCTTGAAAAGGCCAGCTTATTCCTCAAGTCCTGATGTAACCCCATGTATGGCATTTGCCCCAAGGCAGTGAAATTCCAGCAACTTGATACTCCAAGCTGTGACCTTTGAAGGGTTAAGGGACACCCAGCTGCAACCTCCTGAGCTTCTTGATGCTTGGCTAAAGCCAGGACAGCTGCGCTTGGAATAGCGCTGAGTAGGGTCCTTTGGGCTCTGCCAGACTGCTGAGGCGTGAGTATCATTCCTCTGGGATGGGGCATGGCCTTAGCGCTGGGTCCCTTCACCTTCCTGAGCTGTGACAGCCTGATGACTTTCCTGAGCTTGCTGTGATTTAGAGGTGATTCCTGCACAAGAGAGGAAGGCAGAGGCAAGGAGGGCTGGAAAGCCTTCCTTACACGGGAGTGAAGCTGCCCATGTCCGGCAGCGCTGGCGGGGAGGGCCGGAGCTAGAAGGAATGCGGCTGCGTCTTGGTGGAGGAGCGTGAGGGGGAGTTTCTGGCTGAAAGGGAGTGACTGGAAAGCAGGTTTGCACAGGGTGGCCAATCTCCTCTGGTCCCCGCCTGTCTTCCTATCCTCTCCCCTGCCCAAATCCTCTCTCACCAGCTCTCCTGGCTGGGCAGTGGTTTGGCTGCTGCAGCTGGCTGGGTCTTCCAGGTGGGTTCATGGGTAGCAGTGCCCTTCACTGTGCCAGGCCTGCCAAATCGCAGTGGCAGCCTCCAAGGTGGGGAGGCATTCACTGTGTCTCCATTGATAAACCCTCCTCTGGCTAAACGGCTCCAGGAAGCAGTTTGACCGGGTGAAATGAGCCTTGGCATTCAAGGCAGGGGTGAAAATCCTTCACCTGGTCCCTCTGGGCACCAGCTCTCCCACCGGGTTTGAATAGCTTGGCAGAGCGCCTGCAAAGTGACCGTCCTCGGTGGGGCCTGGCCAGGGCTCTGCTGCCAGGAGTGACCCTGAGCAGGCCCTGACCCTGCGGCTGTGCCTGGAGCACAGCGAATCCAGCCTGGGGCTGTTAGCAGGGAACTTCGCAGCTTACCCACACCCCTTGCAACCTGGATATTTTTAGCCCATGCAAATGGTGATGTTTATTTTTCCACTGTGGTGCCTTTTTGCCTTTCCCAGGGATTTTATTGCTCATGAAAGCAAGGGCCATAGAGTCGTGTGAGTGTCTGGGCTGGCTGCTGCAGTGACCCTGTATGCCTCCATCGCTCCAGCTCCATCTACCCATGCATTACCCATCTGATGTCCCCCAACGAGCCCATTTACAGTGCAGTGACCAGCAGAAGCACCTCAACTTCCCTTGGCCCAGACCTTTCCCTGGGGCTGGGGTGCCTGTGTGACACCCTGAACGCATGCCTGGGGTTGACGATGTGTGTGTGATTCCACTCTTTGGGATGGGACAAAACAGAGGAACATTGCAAGCTCATTTATTGTCAGTGTTTCAAATCAGTACTTTTTATTATGGAGACTCATCAGGTTGCTCACACTGTGGCAGGAATTTAATAATATAAGGCACAGGGGAACATTCAGAGGTAAAAAAAGAGTTCTCAGCCTGTGAGACTTAACCATCCCTTTGCTCCTGTCAGGACCCTCTCTATAAAGCAAAATCCAAATACCTTCTCCCTTTCCTTCTTCCCAGCCCTTAAACCCCATAATCCACAACAGAAAATAAAAATCTGACACCCTTTTCCTTGAGTGTGTGGCAAGCACACCCCTTTCCAAGCAGAAAGGTCGCTTTCAAGCCTGACATACCTTTCCTGGGAGAGCAGGGCTGGAATTTAAGCATGACCAGAGCAAAGGTGGGAAGTGCACAAGGGCACCGTGATCTGGGGAGAGCTGAGAACTTTCTCAGCTACAGCAGAACCCCAACAGCAAGGTCAGCCCCGCTCACTGCAGGGAACAGGCGGCCGCACCCAATCTGTCTTTGCAGCACAGAAAACACAACAGCAGTGCGATCGTTGAGTAATGGTAAAGCACGTAGCACTTTCAAACCTTTATTTTTTGAGGGGATTTTACAGGATGGGATGCATTCCTTTTTATTTGTTTTAAATTTTGTGCGCTTTCCTATTTGTTTGTCTGATTAGCCCTTTTTTGTGCCAAATTATTGTTAAATTCAAGCCCTGGGAATTGAAAAAAAAAGAAAAAAAAAAAGAAGGGAAACCAAAATCTTGCCAGTCTATGTCTTTCTCACCCCTCTCCATCCCCCCTACCATGAGCTGGGTGACCACAATGTCACCCACAGGGGCTCTGCTCGAAAAGCACAATCCTCCTACATCCTCTGGCTCTGCCTTCCCTCGCTGGTGGTCTGTAACTGGTGAATCGGCTGAGCGGGCTTTGTGTCTGCGCTGATGTGACCAAGAACGTGCTGTTAGTAAGTTAAGAGAAGTCGATCCAAGAGCAGAGGCAGAGACGGAGTGGATATTTAGGACAGGAACAGGGTCAGTCAATGTTTCAGAGAGAGAAAAGGCTGGTAAGAGCATGTGGAAACAGCCAAGTGAGTAACCTAGTGGTAACAGATTAGGCTATGAATGAGGACTGTTATTTCTCTTAGCACCGTTACTACATATGTTTAGATCTATATTAGCACCTTGTTCCCAGGGAAAAACGAAACAAAACAAAAGCTGTTTAAAAACCAAAGGAAGTGGGAAGGTTAAAACAAGACAAAGTTGGCAGCAGAGAAGGAAGCTGGGCGTTTAGATCACAAGATCCTTGTCTATGTCCTCTGTGGAAGGAAGAGAGAGAGAAGGTTAGGAGGCAGATGCTGCCCCAGACCCAGATGCTGCCAGGGTCCCAATGCTCCTGCGATTCCCTCCTCCCTGAACTCCCCTGCTTTGCCCTCCCCACAACTGGCTGTAATGTATTGCTTCATCCTGAGTGTGGCTCTGGGGGTGCTTTTTGGTGTCCCCTCCACCCCAATGCACTCCTTGCTCAGTACTTACGCTCCTTAATGCCAAAGCAGCTGGCCCACTCCTCCAGGGCGATATACTTGTCGTTGTCCAGGTCGCAGGCCTCGAAGAAGCGGGTGGTGCAGTGCTCCATGGGGATGAGGGGGGCACGGAGCGGGGCCAGCTCGGTGTGGGACAGGTACCTGCCGAGGTGACCATGCAGTCAATGCACTGCCTGCCAGTACCAGCCACCCTCCCACAAAAGGGAGGATGCTCTGCTGGGTGCCAACACAGTGTGAGATGCTGGTCCCAGTGCCCTCCCAGTATCTGCCACTGAGTGTCATGAAAGTCAAAGACTGGTGTCCGCTTTTGACACTGGTTGTGCTAGTCACAAAATAGTAGCTGAGGGTCCTCGCCAGCTGCTCCCACCCCACAGGTCTCTGTGATAGCTCTCACGCCCATGGCTAAACCAGCAGCTGCTATTTCAGCTGCTATCCTGGGGCCTTTGGACTAAGATATTTTAGGGAACTATCACAGGACAGTAAATCTGAGAAGGCAGGCACTCCATCCAAGGGATATGGGAGCAGCTGGGACTGGGGGAGGCCCCACTTACTGCAGAAGTGCTCTTTGAAGAAGGCAAAACTGCCTCTACCCCAACCTGGTTTGCCCCAGCCCCTGCCAGATGTGTGCCAAGGCTTTGCCTGTGCCTCTGCCACCAGCCACCCACTTGTGTCACAACTCCAGCCTTGACACCTTCTGCCACCAAATCGCTCTCATCTTCTGGCAGGAAGGGGCCCTGACATGGGCTCCTGTGCAGCTCTGCTGACACTCACCCATCAATGGGGTGCTGGTCCAGCTGCCCGAACTGCCAGTGCACAGGGAAGATGTACATGTTGTAGTTCTTCTCAAAGTCACGGGCCAGCAGCTCCACGGTATGGTCACCGGCCTCCAGGCGCTTCTCGTTCTCATGGATCTTCTTCACCTGTCATAGGAGAGGCCAGGGAGACATTGTCAGCTGGGGAATGGAGTGCAAGGGGGACCCCAGGAGGGTCTTTACATGGGCTGCCTGCAGGTTATTCTGAACAGGCTCCTTTTGTGTGCTGAGCTCTGTTGGTCAGGTGAGCTCCCAGCCTTCCACCCCAATCCCTCACCTTGAGCTTCTGCTTCTCGGTCAGCAGGTTGTTGTCCTCATCGCGCTCATACAGAGTGATCAGCACGTTCTTGAGCCAGTCCCGCATGCGCAGGGGGAACTCGGTCAGCTCTGTGTCCAGGCAGGCGGGGATGACTGGAAGCCATACATACATGGTGGTCAGCACAGCACCTGGACCCCAGCCCCAGTGCCCTCCCACTTCAGCTCTACATGTGCTTGGACCTTTAGTCTCCCTCAGCCCATGGACAAAGGGACTGTGCTCACTTTAGGGGTCCTCTTGGCTAAGGGAATGGCTCCACTTACATTTGCAGGGCCCAATGTAGTCCAGGTGCAGCTTGTGTCCCTTCTTGGTTCCCTCCAGGGTGCACTTGGTGGCAAAGAAATGGCAGGAGGAGTCGTAGGTCTTGTTGTCAGTGCCGCAGACCTGAGCGGGATGGGGAGATGCTGCATAAGGGACAGTGAAGCCCAGCCTAACTGGTGAGTCAGCAGGGAGAGGCTCCAAATGAGGTGTTTAACTTGTTTCCTGGCATGGAAAATGGGTCCTTGGCCACCACCAGCCGAGGCCAGATGGGGACCTACCACCCTGACTCTGACTGTCTCCCCCACCATCTCTTGCAGTGTCCCATGTGAAGTCCCTCCCTGCTCAAGTCCATTAAGCAGCTTCTGCCCTCACCTTCTCGAAGACACCAGTGGTGGCTGGGCAGCTGGAGGGGTCCTGGCACACACACATGGGTGAGTTGTTGTCATCCAGCTCGCACACCTTGCCGTGCTTGCAGTGGTGATTCTGGCAGGGGTCTGGGAGAGAGCAAGGAGCAAAATCAGTGTCTGCCCATCCTCATCTTCCATGAGCTGTCCAGGGCATCTCAGAACAGAGGGAAGATGGAAACTTCGCCAGGGACAGCCTCGAGCATTTCTTCCTGCACTGGGAAGATGTGAGGGTTTCCAGAAGCCCATGTTAGCCCTTGGCTAATCTTGAGCTCCTTTCTGTAGCCACACAACACAGGGGATTTTCTGTTACCAAAAAGGGCTTACAGAAAACCCAGTGCTGGAAAGAGGCCATGCACCTCTTTTGCTTTAAGTGTGTGTCTAGGTTGGCATCGTCCTTGTGCTACAGCCCTTCTCAAAGAAGTCCCTGTGTTTAGGGTGGCTAAAGCTCTCACACACAGGGAAGGGATGATGTCCCTGCCTGCTGGAGGTCAGGGGAAGAGCAACTTACTCTCTGCGACAATCTCCTCTACATCCTCTGTGGGTTCCTCGAACTCTCCCACCTCCACCTGGACAGGGTTAGCCCCCACAGGCTCCTGCAAAAGAAGCCAGTGTTTCAAATGGGGGTGCAAAAAGAGCTGAGCCCCGTTCCTGGGGAGCAGAGCAGTGCCCCCATTGCCCCTGCTCCCCCATGTTTCAGAGATGCTCTTCCCAGAGCAGTGGGTGGCTGCAAGGGGTGAGTGACAAGGAGGAACAGAGTCACCTACCTCTGTGGTGGGGTCTTCGATGACCTCTGTCTCATCAGGCAGAGCCTCCTGCTGCGGGGGAAAAGGACCATGAGCCAGAGCCCATGAGGAGGACAGTCCCAAGGTGGGTGACCCACCGGGGCAAGTGGCAGGGCCATTCTTGGGTTTTGTCTCCCCCCACTGTCCCCCATCCCTTGAGGATTTATTTGTTATAAAAGAAAATCCCCATCAGACACACCGGATGGACAACCCCAACAGCAGAAAGGCTCTGTTATCTCTCGTACTTACCGGAGCTGCCAGGGCTTTGCCTGCCAGGCAGAGAAGGAAAAAAATCCAGGCCCTCATCTTTCAGCAGGCCCTGAATAAAGGAGAGGGAGAGGAGGGATGAGGAAGGAGGCTGCTGTGTGCTGCTCGGCTCTGGGCTGAGCTCATGGCTGACAGTTCAATGCTTAGAAAAGGGCGTTCTCGATGTTTCCTGCCTCGTCTGTTCAATATTACAGCCCCACATGCTGGCTTTTCTAGCCAAAACCTTAAGCCAAGTAATGTTTCCAAGTCAAATTCTTTTGATTTTGTAAAACAAGATGGCGGGGTTTTAGATTTCTGTTGCTATCCTGGATGCGTTTAGGAAAATTGCAGTCAGAATGGCAGTTCTCCTTTCCTTCATAGGATTGTTTTTGGACAGAACCCCACATTTTTCATGTTAAAAGCCCTTGAAATGAGCCCCAGGTACAGGCAATGAAACTTTCTACCATTTTATTTGTCAAGCAGAGGATAAATGAAAGTGGAGGAAGGAAAGAGAGAACAGAGAGATGGTGGGACGGAACACTTGAGAAATAAATCCTTTGGAAAAACCCATCTCACATGGACACAGACATCTCTAGGGATATCAAGGACCAGTCCCTCATCCCCAGCACCCTCAAATGCTGGGGTCTTTGCTATAGTTTTTCCCTTCCCTGCTCAGACCTGACAGTCCCCAAACTGGGTTTGAGGGATCCAGCACACTTTGGGGCGCTGTCCTGCTGGGAGATGCACTCCAGAAGGATGAGCCCTTTGCACCCCTCCCATTTGGGCTGTTGCACAGACTCCATAGGACGAGTGAGCCAGGCAGCCTGGCTAACACCAGCTGTGATGTGAGTCAGAAGGAGAGCGCAGCTGGTGAAATCGTCCTGTCCTTGTCCTCCTCGGTTCCTGTTTGGCAGGATTGAGTCCTTCTGTGTGAGGGCAGACAGGAGCTCAGCTGGCCGCTTAATATGCCGGTGGCATCCCGCTCCTGCCAGCAAGGGCTGCCCGCTCCCTTCCGCCCGCTGGGAGAGTGAAACACCCTCCGTTTGTCTTCTGCCAGTGAGGGGACTTGTCCCCCTGCCAAAGCCTCTGCTGTCTCCCTTCCGCTCGCCCTCCTCTGCTCCACCTGCATGGCCTGGGCATTGCAGCCCACCGGCACCCTGGGGCTGGGACAGAAAGTGTAGGACAAGGTGTCGTCTTCTCTCCCAGCAAGCACGGATGCATGGATATCTAACTTGCCTGCACATCCTTTCCTTTCCTTTTCTCCCCGTGCATGGCATCTCTCTGGGTATAAAACTGTGCTAATGCTGTGCTGCCAGGGCACCAGCTGGGCTGGGCTGTGCTTCCTAATTTAGCAAAGTTTGTCCATGCAGAGGCTGAAATCCTCCCTTGTGACTTCAGAGTCTCACCCAGTCTGGGTGCCCATGTAAATAAATGTTGGGACACAGAGGGCAGCATCACGGGGGCATTGGAGGGTGGTGGGGATGTGGAGGCTGCTGTGGTGGGATCGAGGACATGTGGTGAGAGGGGCTGGGGATGGATTTGCTCTGGCAAGGCTGCAGCTGAGCAGCTTCCTCCTCTCCCACACCGTCCTTTCCCTTTGCATTTATTTGCTCTGGAGGCTGCTCAGAGCCCTCCCAGCATTTGCCAGAAGAGATCACTGGTTCTTTGCTTCTGGAGGAGTGTTTTGGGGGAGGGAGGTGGAAAAGTACTGGTGAATCTGGCCATCTCCTGCCTTGCTGTCATCCCTTGCCTTGTAAAGGCTTCTCCTGGGCTTCCCCCAAGGGGCTTGTTTGCTTTGGAAGATGCTCTGAGGTTCAGTGATGCTCGATGGGCAGAAACATAGCAGTGCCCAGCCTGGAGGAGAGGGCAATGGATGTACTCATGGAAGATGGCATTAAGAAGAACCCAACCCCAGACCAAAGCCCTCTAAGATAATTTCCCCAAACCCAAAAAAACCCCTGAATTTCAAAGTCTGGGCATGCAGTAAACTGGGGTCAGGGAATTAGATGCTTGCTAGGAGCCAGCAGACAGTCAGAGCTGCCAGTGTTGTGTTTGGAGGAAGAAGGAGCATGAAAGAGCCTGAGCAAACAAGCGCCACAGAGCTGTCTCGCGCCAGCAATAGGAAAACAAGTTTATTTGAAAAACAACATCCTCCTGGAGGCAGAGCCTGTGCAGAAAGGACATTGCAGTATCTGTGAGCACCTGACTGTTTTGCAAAGGCAAAACCTGGTGGCCGAAGGTCCTGAAATAATGGCTCAGGAGCACTGCACATGGAGCTGCTCCAGCAGAAGAGCTTGGCACATTGGACAAGTCTCCCTCCTGATGGATCTACCATGGTCCTGCTGTCCAACAGGATGCTCTTTGGAGCTGGCAGCTGGGCCATACCATGAGCTCAGCATCCATCCTGCAGCCGGAGGGGCTCGGGGGAATCCCTGTGAGGGGCGCTGTGCTGGCAATGCCTGGCACTGCTCTGCAAGAGTTCTGTGGAGGGGCAGAGCAATGAAGTGCAGCAGGGGCAGATTTTGGACAGAAGGAAACCGGACTGGAAAAGAGATTTTAGCAAGTAGGGATCCTTCTGTATCCTAAAGGTATCAGTAGAAGCCAGCACATTGTGAGCACAGAGAAGGCTGCTGAATATAAAGTAAGAGAAGCCTCCATGATCGCCACCTCAGGCTTGCCCTCCTGACTGCTGATGATGCAGAAGAGGGTCTGGCACTCATGGGCTGCAGGGCCTATGGCCTGCATTGCCTTTCTAATGTTTGACCCCACTTGCATCCTAAATGAGGACTTCATCTCCCAGTTACTGTGTAAGCAGAGTCTTGTGGCTCCCACACCCTCCACCAGATGGTTCGCCTTTCTAGCATGGCCCAGGCTGTCCCTCAGTGCTGGCTGCTCATAGCCTTTTGCAGCCATGCCACTAATAAGAGAGCCATGGGGTGCAGAGAGGTCTGGGACTGAGCCTCAGCACCTCCATAAATTCAAAGCAGGCTTCTCTGGCAAGCTCTTTACTTTTCTCCCTCCAATCTTGTATCGCTATAATAAGTTTCTCTTGCTGGGGATACTACCCCACAGTGATGCATGGAGCAGAGTCTATGCCACTGGGGTCTGTGTGGTCCCTCTTGTCTCCTCCTGCCCAGTATGGGGGCCTTATGGGCTGGGGGAGGACAAGGACCAGGTGAGTGCAGCTTCAGGAGGAGGCTCCATGGATGGTGGAGCATGGGCCATGTGGTGCTGGCCCTGGCCAGGGTTGCATAAGCGCTTCGGGGTGCCACGTTAGCGTGGGGAGGAGTCAGCCTGGCCACTTTGACAGCTCCTCCCTGAGGCCACTGGGATAACCTCAGCTCCCTTCACCACTAACCTGGCTGAGGGGCCCTGCTGCCACCTCCTATCACCAGCAGCCGAGAGCAGGAGTGGGAAATTGCTGGGAAAAAAACCCTCCCATGTCTTGGCACCCCAGCCTGGCCAGGCGGGAGACTGGCAGCCCAAGCAGCAGGGACTTTTGCACCCACCCTCCATTTGCTTGTTGCTCTTCCAAGGCTCTGCAGGGTCGGATGTGCCTCAGCACCTCAGACTGAGCATAAGGGCAGGACCCACCCAGGAAAAGCTGCTGCCTACGAACCCCATCGTGGGCCATAGTTTTCAAGGTGCAGATGTGGTCACCCCAGTGTCCCACTGTGGGGGCTGTGACCCCACCGTTTGGCCCTGACCTGCCCATGCAAGTAAAACCCTCTGAGCTTTACTCAGCCAGCCACTCCCAGGCTAAAATTCAGTTTGAAGTCAGAGTTGTTTGTGTGAGTCCCCATAAAGCTCCCTGCCAAACGGGTCCCTGCATGTTCAGGCTGTGCTGCTGGGGTGCTGGCCCACCCAGAGGTGCTGTGGCTGCACTGGGTCCCAGGGGAGCAGAGGGCTGGGCAGAGGCCAGCCTGGCTCCTGCCACCTGAGTTGTCCTGTCACAAACAGCGTGCAGCCTGATAAAGCCAAGCTGGGTTTAGATGGAAGTAAAATTCCTTTTAGCCCACACACACACTTTACACACTCCCAATACAGAAAAACACAGGAAAAAATATCCATCTACCACATCTGTCCATGCAGAGTCACTAAAGACATGTCTATGCTGCAACGCTGTATAACCCCTTCCTCTTGCAGGGAGTTGAGCAGCTGTGATTGCACTTAGAAATGCTGATTCATATCTTACAGGTCTTATTGATACAGTATGGCAAGAGCCCGTATGCCACTGTAGTTGTGTGCTGGGTTGAAGCTGTCATAGTCTGTCTGGGTTGCAAATTGCAACCACACTGGGAAACAATTTAATTAGTACCAAGAAAAGTGCATGGATGAGACCTGGGCTGCAAGCAGTGGTTCACAGATGAGCCCTTGGCAGCCCTCAGTTGGAAGGGCAGACGAGACAGCATTTTGCTGTCCTGCCTGAGCTTATTCTTTTGTTTGGACTGGACGTGGGGCAGTGCCAAAAGCAGCCCGAATACGTCTGTGCCAGGTGCAAGCGGTCCCTCTGGCTCCCAGGGGATAGAGCAAGCTGATCTCGCACAGCTCCGCAAAGGAGAGAGAACATCAACTGTCCACTAAATATTCTGCAAACATGTAAACCATCTTCAAAGCATTCTCTGGGCTGGCCCTGCCACAGCCGCTCCAGCGATAACAGCCCCGACATCCCTCCGATCAGAGGACCCAGAAAGGGTTTCCATGGGAGCCGACATTCCTCTGGGGCTGAGTCATGGAAGAGCAGAGAGTTGTGGAAGGAGGGGCTTGAAAAAAAGTTTGAAAAGTTTATTTCTGCTCTTTCCCCTCCCAACACCGCCCGCATCCCTGCTCCTGCCTATGTGGCAGACAATAGCTTGGCTTTAACTGCTGTGCTGAATGCAACAGTCTTTTATTTCCACTTAAAACTCGCCTGATCGACCCTGACAAACGGCTGTGATTTACTTTTGTCCTTTTGGAGGGTTGCTGAGGTTTAGAGCTGTTTCAGGTTGGTGGTTACTGAGGGCTCACAGTACTGACGACATTCCCGGTGCCCTCGATTTCTTTACAACTTGAAACTGTTGCCTTTTGGTTTGGGTGGGAATTCAGCCCGCATCCTGTTAAGTTTCCTTTTCTTGGCTGGATGCAGCGGAGTGGAGCTTTCTCAGAGGAGGGATACAAAGAGCAGAGTTAAACTGCCACGCATGTCACCCAGACGGGAAGGACAGCGGCTGCCTTTAAAGGAAACCAGCCCTCAGCTCTTCTGCGTGGAACTAAAATTGTGACTGAGCCCAAATTCTTAAAAAAAAAAAAATTTAAAAAGAGCTTTGATCCTTCTCTCCTGCAACCTTCATCTCTCTAACAGCTGATCAGCTGGAGTTAAGCAAACCAGGGCAGCAGGGCTTGAAATGGTTTCAAAATCTGCTTGGAACAAAAAGCCGAGTGTCTTTTTTTTTTCTTTTTTTTTCTTTCTTTTTTTTTTTTTAAAGGAGAAATAAGAGCGGCTGTATTAAAAAACAAAGCTGAGATTAAGTCGACAGCTCTTTTGTTCTTCCTCTAGACATTCTGGTGAGTAAAACATCACCCATCAACACTCCTCAGACTGAGTGTAATTGAGACAGGTTTGTAAATAGATCTGATTTGCTTTGCAGGTACGTTTGATGTGCCCAGGCTTTGATCTCATGCATCTCGCTAAAGAAATACCCCACAGCTGAAAACCCAGAGGGGAGAAAGGGAAGAGAGAGAAAAATTAGGGCTGGTTAAAGCTATACAGTCAGATGCCACCAAAGTGTTAAAGCTGGCAGTGAAACACAGTAACAGACAAAGTTTAGGAGTGGAGATGCTTCAAAGAGGAGAAAGAGAAGTCAGGAGGGGTCTCTAAATGCATGACTCAGGGTGAAGAGGCAGATGCCGTGGGACTCTGAGTGATGGATTGCTGAGCACCAGATCCACCCCATGGGCTCGGAAAGTGGCTCCCGGGCCAGGGACTCCCACGAGTGAGGCTGTTGGGACCCCCATGCGCGGAGAAATAGCACGGCAAAGGCAAACGCGAACGCGAAGGTTTCGGGCCATACCTCGCAGTCCCGGCAGCAGGGCTGAGGAAACTTCAGGCGCTTGGACAGGCTGGAGGAATCTGCAGGTTTTAGAAGAAGGCAGGAGGACGCCAAAGGGTGGGCTGGGTTTCCCGCTGCCTCTCCTCCTCCTTGCTATCTTTCCAAATCGGTCTCTTCCTCTCCCTCTCCCCAGTGGGCAGTCCCATCCGCCTGAAAAGTCGGGCTGAGGCACAGCCTGGGTCCAAAGGATAGACCAGAGAAATCAAGCGGGGCAGAGGATCAAAGGGGTCTCTCGCAGGGACAGATCAGTCACCAACGTAACCTTCCCAGCTGAGTCGTTGCAGCAGCTGCCTGCGATGCTGTAACGAGTCTGTCAGTTCTCTGACTCTCTCTCACTAACAGCACAGGGGGAGCAGAGAGGAATACCATCTCTCTGGTTGGTTTGTACACCTCCTAGCACCTCGGCCTGCTGCAATTAAAATGTTATGTGCTGTCATTTCACAAAGAGGTAATTCAGCCCGTGAGCTGGTGTTTCCCATCCTCAGGTGGATGCAGAGGAAAGCAGGAGAGTCCTCACTCCTTCGTCTTCTCTCTTAACACTGCTGCCGTCCAGGACTGCCTTGTAGGGAGGCAGAGGAAAGAATGATCCGAGTAATGTAGAGAGTTATAACACGTCTGAAATATGCTCCAAGCAGGCAGAGAATTGCTGGGCTGGCAGTTGTGACCCTCAGTAGATTGTTCTCTCTGCTGGGGTTATCATCCAGCAGATCTGGACTGACTGAGCAAAACCCACAGTCAAAATTGCTGGTCAGTTGAATTCAATGATCTCTTCAGACATCACTAAGTATTTTGACCGTACAGATCATAAATCAGCTGGAGCAGCTGCCCAGTGGAGGCAGCCAGACAGCAAGGCTCTTTGGAGCTGACTTTTCCCATCTGTTCCTCTCTGTGCTCAGGGTGAAAACCCAGCTCCTCTCTCCTTGCATCTCACCATGACTGAGAGGATTTAAGGTTCATCTGCTCCCCTGGCAGAACCACACAGCACACCTTTAAGCACCAGTATGGCCATGGCGCCACACTGTAAAGTAGAACCAGCAGCCAAAAAGAGAGGCGGTAAAATTGCTGGCATTTGGGTGTCCCTGAAGAGTGTCTCCATGACACACAGGGCTGTCCTGAGCACTGCAGATAGTCCAGCTCTTTGCAGCTTCTGATCCACCTGTGGCACCAACCCCCACCCTGGACAGACCAATGCAAGGCTGCTCCCCAGGGGCTGCTGGAAAGACGCTGGCCAAGAGGACAGAGGACAAGTCATCTAGGCACCAGCAGCCTGATTGCAGATGGGTGAAGGACACCCAAGACCATAACAAATGGCAACATCGTGTTTTGTCTTGGCTGCCTGGGGTTTGGGTCCATTCCTCAGGATTACACGCTATCTTTGAGAGGGTCTGAGGTGCTGATTTGGGTGCTTAACTGTCCCCACTGATGTTGCTGAGGATTTAGATGTCAACATAGGAACTGCCCTGTCCCAACCTGCCAGGCTGTGCTGGCTCCTTGTAGGACGCCTGTCACTTTGTGATTTGTGATTCTTTATCGGCTTGCTCCTTGTCCGGCCTTGTGACACTTCTACTGCATACGAAAGAAACAGATGTAAGACTAAACATCCACAAGGCCAACAAGAAACCAAAAATAAATGAAACAGAAAGTGAAAGGGGTGGGGAAAGACAGGGAAAGGGGCCATGAGAAACCATCATCACTTCCCAGTGAGACGGTCAATCTCTGTGATCAGGCAGCCCAGGAGGCTGGCAGTGAATAACAAGAGAAGAAAGTCTTCTTCACCCATTTCTTTACACATGACTCAAAAGCCATTCCTGGGTGCTGATATGTGGTTGTTGATATCGCTCACAGAGACATTCATAAGTACCCCACACAATCCTCTTGAGTCCATGTGGAGACCAGCGTTGTGACGGTGCCCATGTGTCCTAACACAGCCAACCACTTGTGGCATCCGGAGCATCTTCTCCTTCCAAGTGTCCATAGCTCCCACGTGCAGCTCAGTGCCACTCGTAGGTCCAGTTTAGCTCCAGAAGTCATACGTCCCCTCGTCCAAGCTTCATTTGCTTGATTTTCACCCTGAGGAGTTGAATGCTCTTGTTGAATGCTCTCTGCACTGGATTAGTCACGGCTTGCATTGAAATTGTACAGCTGCTGGTACTTCTCCTAAGGAAAAAAAAAAGACATCTGGAAAAAATTTTAGGGAGGGGAAAAAAAAAGTAGAGAAAAGAAACCACATCTTTTCTAACTGACAACGTGGCAATGTGGCAATTGCTTAGTGCTCTTCACTGTAGCCTCAAGCTAAGCCCTCTTCTAAGGGCTTAGACAAATGTCAGTGCCAAGAAGTTAATTATAACAGGAATTTCTTTATATACGTGGCGGCTTAAATCCTGGTTTTGAGTGAAGGCGAAAAGCAGCCTTCTGCAGCGGTGCAGTTACATCTGGAAATGGCCCCCGAGCTCACAGTGGTGAGCCCTGGGTGGGTGGGAGTGAGGGTTCCTCATGGTCCTCCACGTACATGGTGGGGACAGCCAGGTCCTGCCCCTTGTGCGGGGCACGGTGGCAGGCCTGAGTGTGTGTTGCTAGCAGTGGGATGGAGGGGGATCGCACGGAGAGGGAAACGAGAGCCTGGAGCAACTGGCTGGCTCTTTAATCTCAGCAGCTTTAAGAAGCTCCAGAAAGGACTGAGAGCTTGCAAAGAAAGTCCTGAAAAGTCCTCTCCACACTTTTAAGGCTTAGTGAGGCTGCCAAAGAGGGGATTTTGGTGTCAGGCTGCCAGGAGAACTGGACCTCATGCATGCTAGAAGGTCATCTTATGCCATGTGGGGCACTGGATGGGCAGGAGATCGCCCAAGGGGCCTCATGAGCCCCCATAGTCCTCGCAGCACTGCCAGCCACACAGGGCCAGCTTGGGCTCTCGTACCACACGGCAGCAAGGTGGATTGGGCACAGCTGGTGCACCCCAGGGCTCCCAGCTCAAGTGACTGCACAAACTCCTATGGAAACAGGACGAGATCTGAGCTCACTTTACAACAAAGCCCAGAGGTTTGCAGGGCTGAGGTTTGAGCTCTGGCTAACCCCAGTTCAAAGTCCAAATTTCTTCATCCCATTTTAAGCCCAGTTGGGCAGATCTGGGCTGGTGCAGTTGAGAAAACCTGGGTGTTCTCCAAGAGGGGAACAAATTTGCTGCAAGAGAGGGAGAGAAATGCAAGTGAGCGGCTTGGTGGAGGTGATACAAGTGTGGATTAATAATCCTGCTGCCTCCAACTCACAGATCTGTCAGTCTAAGGAGCCTTTCCATCTCTCTGCTCTGGGAGGGATTCTTCAATGAGTTTTTCTGGAGAGGATGTTTCTATATTAATTGCTGGTGGATGCTGCTGCAAAACAATGAACCCAAAGCACAGATAAATAAACAGGATGCCCTGAAAGTCTTCATTGCTGGATATGTGCTGGAGGCTGAGCTCCCCACAGGCACAGGACAGCATGGGGAAAGGCGACAGCTGCTGGGGTGGAAACCCAGCACCCAGCGCAGAACAAGGCAAGTGAGACGAGTAGCAACAGAGCAGACAGGAATCTGCTCATCCCAGGAATGTCCCAGCTCTCCTGCTACCTGCGAGTGTGTTAGCAGGGCCTGCAGAAGAGTTTCTCGTTTCTTTTCCATTACAGAAGCAGATCAGAGGCAGAAAGGCAGTGATCTCTAAACTCGCACAAAAGCAGATGTGTGGCCACTGGATGCACCATCTACATAGGGCAGGATCAACACAAACTGTCCTGGAGACTTGCCTGGGTGTAGCTGCCTTTGTCCTATACCTGCGAGTGTGTTAGCAGGGCCTGCAGAAGAGTTTCTCGTTTCTTTTCCATTACAGAAGCAGATCAGAGGCAGAAAGGCAGTGATCTCTAAACTCGCACAAAAGCAGATGTGTGGCCACTGGATGCACCATCTACATAGGGCAGGATCAACACAAACTGTCCTGGAGACTTGCCTGGGTGTAGCTGCCTTTGTCCTACATGGGACAGTGCACAAAAGCAGATGTGTGGCTACTGGATGCACCATCTGCACAGGGCAGGATCAACACAAACTGTCCTGGGGACTTGCCTGGGTGTAGCTGCCTTTGTCCTACATGGGGCAGGGACTTCCTCCCAGTAGGATGGGACTGTCCCTCTGTGCTGAGCAGTAGGACTGATGCCTGGCCCAGATAGAGCAGACTGACACCTCGCAAGGTCTCTTCCTATGCCTGAACTGAGCCTGGAGGCCTCAGTGCTTTGCATATGGACTGGGGATGAGCTGGCTCAACGGGGCAATGCAGGTGAATGAGGTGCTGGCTCTGCCAGAAGCAGATGGAGAAGGAGCAGTGAATGTTATTGCAGATTTTAAGCTGTATACCAGAGGCCTACGGGGCAGGGGGTGAGAATCCATCTGTGCATGGCTCTGTACTGAGTCACGACTTGGGAGCAGGCTGGCCAGGAGCCAGAACATGCTTGCTGTGTGATGGCCTGCTCTTTCCATGGTGTGTGTGGGCTCTCACAGTTGTTCCTGGGGTCTCTGGTGGAAGACAATTCCCATGCCCCATGGGAGGGATCTGGCCCCCACATCTTTCAACCTACTCCTGCAATGATCATCTCACGCAGTTAGAAACGTGCAGGGCTGCAGGCTTGGAAGAAGCCTATGTGTCCTCCCTGAAACTAAACTGAACCTAAAGTAGCAGGAGAAAAAAAAATAATCTATCACTTTCTTGAGCCATAGTGCAAGCAGGGAGCTTTGTGTGCTGCAGCTACCCCTACACCGCCTTGGATGCCTCTTGTGGACATCAGCTCTGCAGATTGCAGCCATGCCTACCCCCAGCTACACCCAGAGCAGGTGGTAGCTATAACCCCTCTGGCTGTGACCCCCTACCACATCTATGCAGCAGAGTCCCCACAGTGCTGCCCAGAGCTGTCACACCAGGCACCAGCAGACTGGACAGGTCTTGGCTGTTTTGAAGCTCCTGTGTGTGGTCTGGGCACATCCAGCCTGGCTGAGCTTGGTCTCAGTCCAATACCTCCAATATCCAAAAGGCCTCATTGTCTTTCCTAAAAAGACTTCTCCCTTGCTGCAGGAGACTGTTCTGTATTAATCCTGAGCGTGGGGATGTTGTGTGCCTGAATTACAGCCTGGTGTTTCAGCCCAACTTCTCCTTTGCTCGGGACCTTGTGTTGGAGATATGCCTATGACTTGCAGAAGATGCAATAAAGCTCCCAAGGCAGAAGCAGCCCAAATGCCACTAACTCTAGGCAGTCCCACCTTGCTCCTGGTGTTTGCCTAAGATGCACTTTTGAGTCCTCTTGGGCCTGACAGATGCGGCTTGGCAGCTTTTGAAGGCTATGAATAGAGCTGCTTAAGGAAATAAACAGGAATCCACCATCAAGCCCCTGGGACATGCAGGGAGAGGGAAGCTCCTGGGCTGCAGTGGCAGCTCTTTCACATGGATAAACACAGCCTAAAAGGCAGCCTTGATGGGAGTACCCAAGTGAAACTGTGCCAGCTCCAGGATATCCGAACTCCATCTGGAAAGCAGGGGCAATAACCGTGATCAGAGACAAAACCCGAAAGGCAAATGCGAAGGCTCACAAGGTTCTCTGGGGCCAGCTGCCTTTGCTTTTCTGAGTCATGAGAATAAGGTCCTTTTAGAAAAGCTTGATTCTCAGGTGAGTTGGCTACTTCACAACCATTGATAATCATATCCCTCTTAATTTAGGTTAATCAGCCCCCACAACCTTATAACTTGAGAGTGAAAGCAGTAGTTTTCCTGGGCCATGTCTTTGCTGGGAGTGCCTCTGTGATTTGCTGGGAACCCATTTAGGTGGTTTCCTTGCTGGAGATGTGATGCAGTGGGTAGACTGGTGAGTGTCCAGTGGGGCTGAGCAGTGAGGCAGAGCTGCCATGGATCGGGATCATGTTTGAGGCAAAGCAGGCAGAAGGGCTTGGTATTGTCCCCAGCATAATTTGGTGGCTGGAGGAGCGTGGTAGCTGAGAACATGGGCTTTAAATGATGGCTGCTCTTGCTCAGGCTTGTGCACTGCTGGAGGCAAAGAGGAGCAGGGAAAGATGGTCTTGAGGAGGGCAAGGCACACTGGTGACAGGGAGGCTGGGCTGCTCAGTAAATTAAAATCTGGAAAGTTTAGCAGTTCCCTGTCAAGGCTGAAGAACAGGACTTTATTGTCCTCCTATTAACCATCATTGCTGGCAAAACCCTATCAAAATATCCTCCCCTCCCAGCCAACACTCCCCAGCAGTAATTCACTCTGTGTATGGCTGGGTGCTCCCAGCGCTGTCCCCGTCCCCTGCCAGCTGTACAGCCCTGGCCGTCCTGATGTTGCATAAGCCAGGAAGTACAGTTTCATGCTGCCCAGAGAGATCCCAAAAGGCCACGTCCCCTCTAGCACTGCTGAAGGGTGAGCTATTACAGCATCCCCAGATGGGAGTTGGACTGTGCTGGAGCTGCAGCTGCATCCTCCATTCAGACTCTGCAGGGCAGCACGCAGGGTGCAGCATGGGGGTGCCTGGTGTACTGGAGCCACCCCTGGCTGAGCCTGCATGTATACACCCTGAGAATCCACATTTTTTTCAGTCTATTGCTCCAACACTTTCTGCTTGAGCTGAACTTGCTTCAGAACAAGCCCTGGCTTGAGATGTACCAGACGAATGAGCCAGGCTGCTGGATGCAGAAGGCTCCATAAACGGCATATCCCTTAAAGGAGGCAAAAATGGGATTGATTTTTGCAACATGACTTTGGAATGATCCCGTACGGAGGAAAAAGCCAGACATAGATAGGCTTAGAAGATGGTAAAGAAGATATAGGGGAGACAGTAGGAAATGCTTTTTGATAGCAAGGCTTTGGAGTGGGATGGCTGGGGAGACAGAGCCATCCCTGCCGTCAAACAGCCATGTGAAGGGCTGTTGGGACAGGGAATGCTGGGCTGGTCGGAGTAGTGGTGACAACCACTTGAGGATTTTAGCATCTGATGACTCTGTGATTTACAAACACAGCCACCTTAGGGCAGAACCAGTAGTGAAAGCACTGACCTCCCTGCCATGTTGACTTGCTGGCTCCCTCCAGATTGTCTCAGCATCCACTTCTGGGCCCCTATAAACTCTGCCCAGCCTGGATTTTACCTTGGGGAGTTCAGCTCCCTTAAGCTTCCTACTTTGAGCAATTCAAATCTTTATGGCCACACATAAATATTTTGCTCCTTGCAGGGGTCAGTCAGTGGAGGAATTGTTTTCTTCATCTGTCTGGAGTGTGATGGGATTTCACTGATCAGAGGGTAAAAGAAACGCAAGAGGACACAGCCCCCTTAGCTGGATGAAAATACAGCTGCCATATGAGGGCATATGCAGAAAATACCTTCTCCATCATTGCTTCACTGTGATGAGTGCTGGGGATCTCAATTTAGCCCTGAAACTTGTTTACTTCCCTTCAGAAACCACCATCCCGTTTGGCCAGGGTTTGGCAGGAGCTGGCACCATGGGCAGGAGCGGCAGTGCAGGAATAGCTGGGCTGTGGGCAGGCTCGGGGCCGATGCTGTGCCGTGTCTGTGGGTTTGGGGCAAGGTGGGATGTGGTCAGCCCCAAAATAGTGAGGTTGTGCAGGGCTCTGAGAGAGCGCTGTGACTTTCCACCCGGTGCTTGGCCCAGAGCTGGGTCCCTCCATCGGGACCTTCTACTAAAATTAGTAGCATTTTTCTGTGCCGTGTGCCCTGCATCTGTTATCAGCATCTGTTTAAGGAGATGAAGGAGCAAGAACCACAGTTTAAAAAAAAAAAAATCAGATTTGGAGAACTCCCTTTTCAGCTTTTCTTTTATGGGAAAATTTTTTTCCTGAAATGGGAGCCATGGGGAGAGGCCTCTAGACCCTTTCCTCTGTGATGCTGAGACCGCTAATGAACATTAATTGTATCAGGTATCTGTAACCAGAAAATTACAGAGATGAGGCATGAGCAGTGGTGATGTCAAACCCTCCCCAGCCCCTTAATTTCAGACTTGCCCAAAGGTGCCTGCTGCATCTTCTCTCCTGCACTAACCTGCCTGACCATGCCACCCGGGGAGCTTGCTCACCCAGGGTTTATTACCAGGAGTAATGAAGTGGATTTTAATGGCATGAATGTTCAAGTAATTTCTGTTGTTCACTTGGGGGGAAAAGGTGGGAACTGGGAAATTAGGGAAACACCAGCTTTCTCGATGAGTGGGATGGTGCAGGAAACTGTCTGGGCCTCTCTGGAGATAGCCAGCTGCTAAACAAGAGGGAAAGCATGCTGTGCTCTGGGATTATTGATGGTCACTCAACTGGATCCAGGCGGCTCAGGCCATCCCTGCCTTGAGCAAGTTCAGCTGTTTCCTTCTCTAATGCACACAGAGGCTGATGCAGCTGTGGACAGCAAGGGCATCCCTGCAGCGGGCAAGGGCATCCCTGCAGCGAGCAAGGGCATCCCTGCAGCGAGCAAGGGCATCCCTGCAGCGGGCAAGGGCATCCCTGCAGCAGGCGAGGGCGCTTGGCTCCTGCCTGTGCCCAAGGGCTCCTTTCCTGCTCCTCTCCTCCTGGTTAACTCTGAAGAATCATAGGATGGTTTGGGTTGGAAGGGACATTTAAATGTCACCTAGTCCAGCCTCTAAGAGCAAAGGTCCTCACTGCCTGAGGTGTGCCTGGACTGACACTGATGTCATCTTGCTCAAGGTTTGGCCATTCATGCTGGTTTTACTCTGAGGAATTAGAAATAGTGAGGGGATTTGTGCTGCTTCTGGATGAAAAGTGTGGGTGAAAAGGCTGGATGAGAAGGGCCATTTCCTCTGTCACTTCCCCACATCCCTCCATGTTCAATGTTTTCCAGTGGAATCAGAAAGTGCATCCCTATCCCAGACTTTGCTGGAGCTTTGTGGAAGAAAGAAAGGAAGTGACTAACAGGGAGTAAGATTTCCTCTATCTGACCCTTTTTTTGCACCTACCAATGGCCACATCTGGAGCATGGTCCCAGGCTGATGTGTTGGGGAGTGAGCTCCAGCCGCTTGCTCTAGCCTGGGAGCAAGTTCTACTCCGCAAACCTGGGAGGGCCCATTTCAGCGTGGGACAGGGACACTTCCCTTCTCCACTCCTCCACATCTGCAGGGCTGAGCCACTGCCCAGTGGGGGGCAGGGGGACAATACCAGGCCTGGGAAGCAATGCCTGGCTTTCATTTTTCTGCACACACACATGAGCAAGTTTGCTTCTCTGGCAGGAATTGGCAGCTCCTCTGTTGGGTTTGTAAATCTGGAAATAACAGCTGGAGGTTTTCTGCGTTATCCCACTCTAGGGATGAATTTTAAAACCCTCCTGTGTTGGGTTGTCTCTATTGTTTCCCATGGCAAAAAGCAGTTTGTGCCCAGCTCCCTTTCCCTCAAAGTTGCTCTTCCAGCATCTTTCCCAAGTGCATCTCCTGCTGTTTGTTGGAGCTCTGGGTGGCTCACAGGGAAGGTTTGCTGGCTTCTTGCTAATGCAGTCTCTCTGCTGAGCTGCCCAGTGTGCAGCTGAGCACCCCTGCTCCACCGGCGTGCTGAGACCCTGTTTAGAGGAGGTGCGGACAGACTGGCTTAGCCAAGAGGGAGAGAAGCAAGTGGATTGCAGAAGAGGTTTGGAGTCATTCAGCTGAGATGGTTGGTGGGATGCAGGGGCCCACCTTTCTGGTTTTCCTCTGGACACACCAGGAATTGTAGCTCCAGCTGTCCCCAGCAGGTTCATGGTGGAGGTGTCCCTGGGTGGCCAGTGCTTCTGGCAAAGGATGGTGATCCTTACCTGGGGATACACATCCCTGTCTTCAGCACATGGACCCTTGATGAGGAGCCAACAGCTCAGTGCAGAGCCTTTAAAGAGTCAGAGCTGGCCTCTTGGCTTCCTGTGCTCTTGCTTTGACCATACTTTGACATATGTTGACCTCAGGACAGGGCAAGCTTGGAGGGCTGCTCTTGAAACTGGAAAGCTAAAAATCCCCCAGCAGTTGTAAAGCCAGCGGGGAGGACTCTGGATGTGCCACAGCTCTGGTTTTTTGGCTTCTGCCCTGGCAAAGGACAGGCTGAATTAAGAAAACAAATGGAGAGGAAACCGTGGAGAAATAAGAGCAGCACTGTGAGTCGAGGACGCTCTGGACTCAGTCCTGTCCTGGTTGCCCTGGAAATTGGATCATTCCCACTGAGCTGCCTGCTTTGCTGACTGCTTCTGGGAGGGCACAAGCATTTAGTGCTGGTCAGAGACAGAAGAAGAAGGGAAGGAAAAGATAAATGGAAATATAGATGCAAATACTGGCTTTGGGGTTTTCCCCAGCAAAGGGAGACCCCAACCTCTTTGCCCCATGCCTTTGCAGGGATGATACAAAACATGACTCCCACCAGCTCAGCTGAGACACAAAGGCCAGGCCAAAGCCAAAGGACTGTGGCTTTCTTTGTAGGTCAGCAGCACAGCACAAGCCTGCAGCGTGGCTCAGCTGCCAACCCTGGGACAGCCAGCCCCAGGGACACCAGGGCTGCTCCCTACAAACCATCCCAAGCTGGCGGCACCCCAGGCACCCCCCACACTGAGCCCTGCCTGCCCCCGAGACAGCCTCGTGTCCCATGCAGACTTCTGATGCAATCGGTGGGATCACCCTGACAATAGCTGTGTGGGTTGGTGTTTTTTAAAGCTGTGCACAACAGATTAAGCCAGCAGCCCCTGTTGTGATTGCTGGGCATTGTACGCCGTGCTGACACTGGCTTCTGTGGGCCAAGTTCTGCCCGTGGCCAAGCAGCAGCTTCGGAGAGGGGGAATTCATTCCATCTGAAATGGGGCAGGAGGGTAATTGGGCACAGTGCATTCCTGCACAGTGCATGCCTGCTGCATTCAAGCGTCTTCTTTCATTGGAGAAAGAAAGGGAATGAAGGGAATGAGCTGTGTTTATTTTAACATTTTTCTCATCAGATGGGTTGAGAGAGACAGTCCTGCCCTGGGAATTTCATACCACCTGAGAACTGCGGGGAACTCAAATGCTGCAGCATCTCTCTTTTGGCTGTGCCTTGCCCCATTGACAGCCCAGCAACCCACTGGCCTGAACTGGTGAAGAGGAAGCCCAAAGTCTTGCAGGAGGTGCTCAGAATCAGGCGTGATGAGCAGAGGGACAATAGCAGGAAAGGCCAGGCTGAAGGCTCCCGACTATGCAGACCAGTTTCCCTTGTCCCTTCCAGGTTACCTGGGACAGGGCCATGTAGCAGAAGTGTCAAAGAGCAGATCTGCTCTCCCCAGAGCAGCCAGGGACCTTGTACCATGTCCCAGGTATCCCACAGCCCCTCCAAGGGAGCTCCTCACTCAGCTGTGTCCCTACCTTCTTGCTGCCCCAAAACGCCATTGCCTGCCACAGCTGTGGGGCTGTGAACCTCAGCTCTCCAGAGTCCAATAAATTAAACCTTAGTGTGGAAGGGGCTTGGGCTGTCTTTTGCAAACAGAGGCAGCACAAAAGCTGCCTTTCTCCCTCCCGTTTGACTTTGTTTTCCCTCCCTCTCCATCTGCTTTTAGCCAAACAGTTGAATAGTGTCAGTATATACTGCGGAAGGCTAAAGCCAAAGGCTGGAGAAGCAGGGAAGGATGCAGAACAGCAGTGCCCTGTGGCTGCTGCCTTCCGGAGAGGCCAGGAACTGTTTGCTACCCTCGCTCTGTAATCCAGCCTTGATCACCTTGCTGAACCCTTGGAGAAAGCAGCTCCAAAAGAAAATATTTGTGCTCTGGCTAGCACACATGTGCACATTTCCTGCTCTCTGAATCCTTAATTAAGCCTGCTTTTTGTTTGTTTTTTTTTGTTTGTTTTTCCAATTTAGGCTGCCAATCTTGGAGGGGGAGTCTGTCAGGCCCCCATGTGTTTTGCTGTTTTAGAAGCTGCAGAGTGGAAAGCTGCCGGTGATGGTCACACAGGGAATCTATGTGTATCGACAGGAGACTGGGAACCAGCAAGGGCCTTTGGTGTTGCTCTGTACAAAGTGCAGCAAGCATCAGGACAGCTCAGCGCATTGCCCATTGCAGAGGCTGGGCTTCATGACAGGGAAGATTGAGCCTTTGTAGACCTTGTGAAAAGATGCAAGACCAGCACATTTAGTTCAGAGAGATGGCCAAGCTTTTTCCAGACAGTTTGGGAGCTTGGGTGCCTCCAGGGGTCCACATTATCTGCCTGTTTCACCACGTCTGACCTCCATCGGCAGAGGTGTACAACCACTTAGGGTGATATTTGTGACTGCAGACACCCAGCCCAGTGCAATGAGGACCTCCAGGTCCAGCTGCACAGCTCTAGCTCACAGAGCAGCTGGTCAGGGCAATGCTACAGATGGGAGCCTTCACCCCAAGAACATGGGGGTGTGATCCTGCCTGCAAGTCAGATATCAGCCAGGGTGCTCCTCTGGCTCCTAGCTCTGCATTGCTGTGTCTGGGCTGGGAGAGATAGATGAGAAGGTGGAAGCCTAAGGCGGATTGTTTCTTACAGCAAACATTTAAAAGCAGAATAAGACTAGAAAATCCCTGCCTTCTGGTAATGAATCTCCTGTGTAACAGTCTTAACACCCAGACATGAAATGCCTGTGAAATTCCTGAGCTTGTTGCAAACCGAACAATTCTTTCCCACCCTGAAATTTCACAGCAATTTACCTCTCCAAGCCATCAGGGATCACCATTTGCAGACACCAAGGGGGATCTCCCATCCCTTGTCTGCTTTCTGCAGCCTGCGGTGCTATTTTGGAAATTCTCTCATTTACTGGGTGGTTCAACTGAGTACAACTGCTCCTTTGGCTAAAATCATCCCCTGCCTGTCATCTGGTAATTAGAAAGCGCTGAAAAGCCAGTGGTGCTTAAGGCGGCTCTGGGATAGCCAAGGCAGCTTTTTCTTTTGTGGATACAGGACTGAGTTTTGGAGGCTGTAGGCTTTTCCACTGAAATCAGATTTTTGATTTAACAAATGGGGGAAGGTAACACTGGGTGAAAAATGACACCCAGAAGCACAGTAGCACTACAGGGAGGGCAATATTGCAAATACAACATGGTGGGTGAGAAAAGCAAATGCCTTCTGCTGGAAACACCATGGGAGCAGAAAGCAAAGATAATTTTGAGTCAAGGGAAACGAACTTTTAAAGCCCATCTTTTTGGGTCTGTCCAGTTCTTACTGGTGCTGCAGTTAG
>NW_010157833.1:26304-26518 GCF_000695765.1 Mesitornis unicolor
CAGGAGCTGGGCTGAGACCTTCATGAAGAAACCAGGAGTGAATTCCCACTGCTGGGAGGACATCTTTGTGGGTGGCATTGCATCGGATAGTACCTCGCCAGCAGCTCCTCCTGCAGCTGGCAGGGCTGGCACATCCCTTTACCAGCAGGTTGCTGGGATGTCCTGCAGCGTCAGCGTGTCTGTGATACAGGAAAGCTCCTTTTCCAAGTGCCAC
>NW_010157833.1:26549-27140 GCF_000695765.1 Mesitornis unicolor
CCTGTTTGCATTGCAAACTGAACATTTCCTTGTCTGAAACATAGCCTCAGTGTCTGGCATATTGCTTCCTGTGGAAATTACTGTGATCACATTATCTGTGCTGGCTTGTTGGGGTCTCTCTATCCGTGATATGCAACCTGGGTGCCAATTTCAGGCCAATCTGATGAAGAACTTGAAGCTGGGCAGTGGTGGAGCAAAGAGACTTTGCTTAGGTACTGTCTTGTCCATTTTGACTGCATGAATGAGTTGGTTTTTTTCTCCCAAAGCTTTTCCATAAGACTCTCAGAGTGCCACCCTGCAGGTCTGCTTCTCTGCTCAGACCCAACCATCCTCCCTTAACTTCCCTAGCTCATCTGTAATCAGCCTAAATCCAGCCCATACATCAAGCAAAGACAAGTCACAAAGTGTCATCACTCAGCCCTGCTGCATGTTTGTAGTAGAGGTGGCCTTTTGGGAGACACTGTGTGCTCCTACAGAGCCACTGCTTCAGGAGCCTGCTGCACTTACTGTTCTGGAGGCAGGACCAGCAGATCATCTTCCCCGAACACCTTATCTTACCCCAAGGGAAGGAAAGCAGGCAGAAAGCGGGTT
>NW_010157833.1:27171-27705 GCF_000695765.1 Mesitornis unicolor
GCTTGAAACACCCTGTTCCCCCAATAAGCCTGCAAGGTTGATGGGGGAACACACACATGATGGGCTTTTGATGGAGAAAACAAACAGCAGCTTGGGCATTGTCCTCCAGCCTTGGTCCAACAGGTGTCAGTCAGTTCTTTGGTATTTTCATTAACTGTGCCTGGAGTGCTGGGGATAGTGACTATCACAGCACTTCCCTCTCAGCTGGAGAAGGAACCCTAGCAGCTCCCTTCCCTTTTCCACAGGGCTGGGGGACAAGAAGAGGGGTGCAGTGGGAGAGTCTGAGCACTGGGCCACTGGAGGAAGACAGGGCTCAGGAGCACTTGGTGCTTTCCCAACTGCTCACTCCCATCAGCATCCTCAGGGTATGGCACCGGAGGGGGCCTGTGCAGACATGTTACTTCTCTGTCCCCTCTGCTCTGGGACACCGAGTGAGGAGCAGGATATTTGATGAAAGCTCACAAACCCTGCACATGCAGAGTCTCCATTGGAAAGCAAGTGACAGGGACACCTCAGGGTAGCGGCTGGGGGCAG
>NW_010157833.1:27745-29931 GCF_000695765.1 Mesitornis unicolor
GCTAGGCAGAGCACAGCAGCCTCATGTAACGATTGCCTGATGTGAGGGACAGATGGAGTCTGGGGCAGGGAGCAGGAGGGCAAGAGCCCCCAGCCTGGACATCACTGGTGGATGGAGACTAGCTCTAGGCAGGTTTTGTGAAGGGTCACTCCTCTCCCCTCCAGGCAGTGCGTATTCACACCACACACTGCAGCCAGCTTGGGGTTACCACAGCTCATCACTGCAGCTGATTTCTACCCAAAACTGCAATGTCTTTTTCCAGCCCCTCCACCCACTCTGAATGGTAGAGGAAACCACAGCCCTGCAGATGAGGGCTGAAACTTCAGGTATCCGTGTGAACCTCCTGGCTGGCTGTGAGCAGAAACCTTTCCTTGTCTGGCTCAGAGGTAAGCAGGCTTTAACCAAAACAGGCAGTTCAGCAGAGCAGGGAGAGGGGAGCAGAGCAGCCAAGGAAGTGTGGATAACATAAGCTGCAGCCCAGACCTGGACAAACAGCCTGGTTTACAGCAATACAGACTGAGAGTTATCCTCTGTGGGCACAACACTGCTGGTCCCACCTGCCAGTTTGGCAGAGAGCAAGCGCCACAAAGATTGCTGGCTCCCAGGCCAGCTGTGCCACTGCACTCCACACCAAACCAACAGCACAGCGCCTTCCCCAGCCCCCTGCCACCAGAGCAGAGCCACAGGGCAACCAGCTGCTAGGGGCTGCACTGGCCATGCCTGGGAGGAAGCTGAAAGCAGTAAATAACTACTAACATTAGCAAACACCAGCTCAGACCAGCAAGGGGGAGGTAAGAAAAGGGATTCACTCACTCATCCAGGACCCTGGAAGTATCATGTCACATATGAGTGTATGGGCACAAAGCAGAAATAGGTTGTGATTCTGGGCCTTGGCTCTGGAAACTTCCTGCCACTAGGAGATTTTAATGCAAGAAAATAATGCAGTGATGCATGACGTATAATGGAGTGCCAAGACAAAGATTCCCCGAATTGAAGCGACATTCAAGCTCAGTTCTCCTGAGACATGGCCCTCAGGCAGAGGTTGCAGTCAGTTTCTAAAGATAGGTGCAATTTCCTGGGAGACCTGCCTTGCATGTAGTGGGTAGTTTCCCCTCCCTAAGAGCCATCTGTTTTACAGAAAACCACTTAAAGCAGTACAAAGACACACAAGACACACAGACATGCACTGAAAGATAGAAGCAGCACCTTGATTTACTGTGGGACTAGAAACAGCATATAACCCCCTCCTCTAGATCTTTCCGCTTTTAAAGCCCAAGACACAGCTCTTTCCTGCTGCCAGCCCTCTGCTTTCCGACATCTGGCAGGGTTGCAAAGGTCAAATGACAGAGCAAGTTGGGAGATATGCAAACAGTTAAGCCTTCTTTTTGCTGAAGTCATATTTGAATTCCTGCAAAAATAAATAAATAAATAAATAGAGAGGAAAAATCCCAAAGTGCAGAGGAAAGAACGTTATACGAAGATGCCCTCTGCCGGTCACAAGCCGAGGGAAAGCCATCCAGCCGAGCTCCATTCCAGTGATTTGCAAGTTCCCTCCCTCCTTTTATAGATGAACCCCTAAAAATATTCCCTATGGAGGAAAATGTGCTGTAAAACTTGAATTCAGTGGTTTTTCCCATGACAGCTGAAGTGATCTAGCAGCAAACTACTATCAAGAGCAGTCCAGCCTCTCCTGTCCTTCGTTTTGGATCTTACAATCCTTGGCTAAGTCAAATAGCCTCAGTTAAAAACCAATAGGAAAACAAAAGCACTGGGAGAAATGTTCTGCCAGGTTGGTCAGCTGAACTGACCCCCTGGCTGCTTTGATGTAATATAAGTAGTGATAACACAGGGCTGGGGAAAATAGGGACACATCCACATTATTTGAGACTGGCATTTGAGATACAGTCCACAAGTCCCTGCAAGCTGAATGTAGCATTTGCAGTCAGTAATACTATGAGCTGAAAACTATTTGAGGCACTAATCAATTCAGAGCATGTTTTTCTCTCTCAATGTCATTTGATTAAAGTTATGATTTTAAACAATTTCTGAGAAGTATTGAGAGCTTGCTCAAATGATACAAATTGCAGATTTTAAATCTGTTAAGTCAGCCTATTAAAACAATCCAGATCTATTGCACACACACATCAGTATCAGCTCAACTCTTCCTTTTATCAGTTTAATTCCTG
>NW_010157833.1:29962-33509 GCF_000695765.1 Mesitornis unicolor
TGCAAATCCCTGATTTAATTTACTCACTGGGAATTAAATCAGCATGAACTGGTTTTGGTGCTGGGTATTTGTGATGATCAAACTAGATCATTTTAAAACAATGTCATTGGATTAGAAAGCTCCACTGACAGAAATAAGCTCTTAAGAGATGCAATATAATAATCTTGGACACTACAGAACAGTATGTGCAGTGAGTGGGCAGCCCTCTCCTCCCACCTCATTCTTTTCTACTGAAATTGAACCCTGTCTGCAAAAACATTTCACAGTCAGGAAAGAGTTTTGTACATGTCCTCATAGGTCTAGAACTCTAAGAAAATCGACAGGCTGCAACCATCAAGTTGTCCCTGGGACAGATGTCCAGCTGGCTAGGGGCTGTGTGCACCGGGAGCTATTCTGAAACCCAACATTTTACATCCATGAGTGTAGCAGGGCGCTGCTCTTTTTTCATCCTCGACTTTAGTGGAGCATTAACAGTGATATCAGCAGAATCAGATGTTGGAGGTCCTTGTGCTAATAACCAGCCCCCTGCACCACGTACCCACAGGGGTCTTTGTTTTCCCATCACCCTCTGTGGTATTGTTGGAGACCACCACTTTCTGGTCAGCTGGTGAATGTCTTTGGGATTTGTTTTCATGCATGATATGCATGGCGAGCTCTTGGTGCACCTGGGAACAAAGGCTATGTTCTACCTCTCCACTACAACCATGGCTGGGATCATATGGCCTTTGCAGAGTAGCTAAGGGGTCACACATAGAAATGGTACTGTCTGTGTGTGGTCTGGCTGCTTCTCTGCTATGAGGGGCTTGCTGAAGCTGGACCTGCAGGTCTTTTCTACTTTGTGCTTCCCAGGAAGCTTCCCATTATACTGGAAGAGCTGGAAAAATCTAAGATCTCTCTCTTCAGCATTTCATACACCTGGTATATACCTAGCCTCCTCAGACCAGGCAAGGCTACTGCGCAGACTTCTCCCCAAGGTAGGAAGCGTTCTTTCCAGTCTTCTTCAGGGTTTCCAACAGGGTGTCAACATTGTGCTCTGAGTCGATGCACACCTTCTTATTGGGCAGGTCAATGTCAAACTGGACACCTATGAGGAAAGGAAAGAAATTTTGCATGGCTAGAAGCAGCCAAATGGTGTGAGCATGGGGAAGGCCCACCTTCACACATTTGTGCTCCCACGGTCATCAGTCAAACATATATGTGCTTTCTGCCAGCAAACCCTGATACCAGCAGCAGCCAGCAAAACCAAACTGGTGTTCTGCCAGCAGTGGTACGAAGGAAGCCAGATCTCCTGTAGATCTGCATCGAGCACCACAGCTTCTCAACCACTTTAATGTGCTCCCTCCACTTTGTATCAACACAATCACTCACACCGTAACCAGAACGAGCTGAGTTTAAAGCAACCACTATAATATCCAACCAGGTTGGTCTGTGCTGTGGTTTAGCATAGATAGGCACTAACGAGGGAGTTAGTGTAGGAGTTAGGACAGGGTCAGGACAGGTTTCCTCGGTGGCAGTACCAGCTAACAGCTGTGAAGGAGAAACAAGCATGACACTTTCCCATGTGGATTTCCCAGTGGCTAATAAGGGTCAGCCACTCTCAGCCCAGTGAAAGGAACTGGACATGAAGTCTCTATCCAGCTATATATTTTTGCAAAACTTGTAGGTATGTATCAGCTTTGAGAGCTCTGCCATGTCATCTCATGAGGCTGATATTGGCCAGCATGTCAAGGAGTGATGGAGGAGCTGTCAACCACACACAGAAGTGTGATAACCACAGCCTGGTAACAGTGTCTGGAAGAAGCTGCAAGGCCTTCACCTTGATGACTGAAAACTGTTTGCGCTCAGTGAGGACAGGGGAGCAGGATGACAGGTCCTCACAACTGGTGAGTATGGGTCAGATCCTTGCCTCTTGGTAACCCCAGCACAAAGGAGACATGGGTTATAATTTTCCAGGTGGTATTTAAAACAGGCTATGCAGGCAACCACCAAATGCCTTGCTCGGCAGCAATCCACTGTGACTGCTGATGACACATCTAGGGCAGTACCACAGATACCCCACACCTCCTTGGGAATAACACCTGGCAGGACACCCATCTCCCTTCCTTCTGGCAGCCTAAGCAGGGGTCTACCAGCGCGGTTAACAGAGGGGTCAGGATGAGGCCCTGAGGATCCAGAGTCATCCGCAGTCACAGCAGCTCCTTCGTCCTCCCTTGATGTTTCTCCAAGGGTCACAAGAGTCCTCCTAACAACCAGTGACTCGTTACTGACTAAGCAGCAGGCTCAGAGCAGAGCAGGGAGCAGAAGTTTCCAACCAGCCACTTAAAGCTTTTACCCGCAGCATTACGCTTGCAAGATGGAGGACCACAGGGCACTGACACCCTGCCTCAGAGCTGGTGTTGCTCCTGTGAGCTGGCTCTCACACACCCAGCATTGACTCACCTCCCAGCCGGTGCAGGACACGGGTGACCGCGTTGGAGCAGCCTTCGCAGGTCATGTCCACAAAGAACTCGTGTTTCTGAAAAGAGGCAGACAAGGGTTCAGGGAGGATACAGCTGCACTGTGAGCACTTATCTTCCACATTTGCTTTTTCCCTTTGGGAGGTGGGTTCAAATTCTCAACCAAAAGGTCCACACATGCCACTAAGGGATCCTCAGCAAAACCAAGAACTCTCGGTGCTCTTCCCTATGGTGTCCCTGTGCTGTCCCTCACAGCAAAACCGTGAGGGGCCTTTGGAGACGGTCTGGCCCCTACTCTGAGCAGGGCCACCTTCAGGGTCAGCACAGGCTGCCATCTCTGGGCCTCTGCTGGACTACACTCCACTTGTCCTGGGGAGCCCAGGAGAAGCAAGTCGCCTGCCTTCAGCTACCCGCTGTCCTGACTCTTTCTGCAACGTTTTCAGTGCTTGCCCATCCTTTTCTTCTTGTGTCTACAAGGCCTCTGGTCCCCATCACAATAAACTCATAAAAATATCAACAAAACTGAAATTTAAGGCACATTAGTGCTGTTTTTCCCCCCTCACTGCACCGGGGCTTCAGTGTTATCTTCACTGCTTGTGAGAGATTCTGGGTCAACATAAAGATGCTTGCCTGTAACACTAATCATCATGCTCAACCTTTAGCACCAGATGGACCCTAATTTCCTTTCCTTGCGCATGATTTTTGCTTTCCTTAAAAAAGAAATGTAAAGCTATTTTTTGTTACCTGCAACCCATATTTCTTTCTATTCAAAACCACTCTTTGCCCCCCATCACTGAGAGGGTGAAACCCTCCCAGGCACAATTCACCCTGGAAAGGCGTTAGGGCACCATTGTTCCCATTAGGATTTCGCAGTGTAATTAGCATTTTCTTGATTTTTATTTTACAGAAGCCCTGCATGCTCTACAGACCAGTGTGCAGGAACGAGGGGATAGAGACGTGGCAGGAGGGGTCCCAGCGGAAGCCGCCCCCGCGCGGGACCGGCCTGTGCACCCAAGCCCCGGTGGTTGGGGGAGCTCCGCCACCTCCTCCCGGTACCGGTAGCGCCCTCCCTGCCTCGGTGCCTCCGCTGC
>NW_010157834.1:0-525 GCF_000695765.1 Mesitornis unicolor
GACTGAGGCAAAGACGGCATTAACTACCTCATCCCTTTTCCTCATCCCCAGTTGCTATGCTTCTCCCCACATCTACTAGATGGGGGAGACTCTCCTTAGTCCTCCTTCTGTTGCCAATGTATTTAGAGAAACCCTTTTTATTGTCTCTAACAGCACTAGCTAGATTAAGTTCCACCTGCACTTTAGCCCTTCTAATTTTCTCCCTGCACAGCCTCACGGAAGCCCTGTACTCCTCCTGAGATGCCTGCTCCTTCTTCCAAAGATCATAAACTCTCTTCTTTTTCCTGAGCTGCAGCCAGAACTCTCTCTTCATCCAGGCCAGTCTTCTTCCCAGCCAGCTCGTTTTCCAACACACAGGGACGTCCTGTTCCTGTGCCTTTAAGAGTTCCTTCTTGAAGAGTGTCCAGCCTTCCTGGACTCCTTTGCCCTTCAGCACTGCCTCCCAGGGGATTCTGCCAACCAAGTCCCTAAACAGGTCAAAGTCTGCCCACCAGAAGTCCAAAGTGGCAGGTGTTTTTTTACCCC
>NW_010157834.1:594-19532 GCF_000695765.1 Mesitornis unicolor
GCATCTCCCACAAGACTTCCTTTGTTTACACACAGCAGGTGCAGCAGGGCACTTTCTCTTGTTCGTTCCTTCACCAGCTGCATCAGGAAGTTATCTTCCACACACTCCAGGAACTTCCAGGACTGTTCCCTCTCTGCTGTGTTATATTTCCAGCATATATCTGGGAAGTTGAAGTCACCTACAAATACAAAAGGAAGTGATCGTGAGGCTTCTCCCAGCTGCCTATGAAATATTTTATCTGTTTCTTCATCCTGGTTAGGTGGTCTGTAACAAACTCCCACCACGATATCTGACTTGTTGGCCTTCCCCTTGATTCTCACTCATAGGCACTCAACCCTGTTGTCACTATCGCTAATCTCTAGGCAGTCATAGCATTCCCTAACATACATGGCCACCCCACCACCTTTCCTTCCTTGCCTATCCCTTCTGAAAAGCTTATATCCATCAATGGCAGCACTCCAGTTGTGTGACTCATTCCACCATGTTTCCGTGATAGTTATCATAGTTATTCCAATGGACAATAGCTTCTAGTTCCTCCTGTTTATTGCCCATGCTGCGTGCACTGGTGTAGACACACTTCAGTCGGGCTAAAGGCCCTGCCACCTTTTCACAGGGAGCAGTGTGAATTTCTGCCAAGCCATTTTCAGGGACTTCCATGGTTACTAACCCATCAGTGACCCTTACACCTTGGTTGCTACATGGAACTCCATCCCCTACCTTCACTGGGATGGTAGTCCAAAGAGTCTCACTAGCGCACTGTCTCACGCATGTCAGTGCTTCACCCACAGGCTCATCTCTAGTGAGTTGTGTTATATCCCCTTTGCCCCCTCCCCTCTTCAAAACCCTTTTGAGATAGACATGACCCATCTTTTGCCACCAGAACTTGTGAAGTGTAAACTAATAATAAGTGCATTGTTTCACAGTAGTACCACTGTTCATCTTCCAAGTACCCACAGACATTTGACCTTTATTTTCCAATGACTGTTTGAGTTTGAAAATAAAACTTTGAAAATAATCAGAGTGTATCATAACCAAGAGCACATATTTCCTCACTGAGAAAAGTGATATGAAATGTGACTAATTAAAAACATTTGCCACTTTACTGCTCCCTCCTTTTTCTGTTCTTAACTATGATGTAATCATTTCAGTGATTGATGTCTTCAAAGTCCTGTATTTAACTTAGTCATGTGACTAAAGATGATTTAAGTTCTTAGTGAATAAAAACAGTCTACTGGATGTTCAAATATTATGTGATATATTATTTGCATTTTTAAACTCTTCTAATGTTCATCTGAAGATATATTAATTTTGTCTTGAAATGCATCTCTTAAATAAGACCAAATACACTACCATGTACAGAATACTTGCAAGCACTATATGTTATGTACTATTTTGGTATCATCATAGATAAAGGTTTTAAGGATTTAAGGTTCTAAAATATCGATGAAATGGTTAATGCTCACGCAACTGTCTTAGCTTCTATCAGGACTGAATGCTATAAGTAACTTCCAGAGAACAGTTTGTTTTGTTTTGTTGGGTTGTTTTTCTTTTTGGTTGGGGGTTTATTGTTTGGTTTGGTTTGGTTTGGTTTGGTTTTTTTTTGTTTTTAAGGAGTTATCTTGGTAGATGTTACAGAAAAGAAGTTTAAATTTGTAATTTGGTCTAAAAAAGAAACAGGTGTTTGATCTTGACTGAATATCTAGGGCCCACCTTCACTGAGGAGTGGAAGTTAAGTATGTATTTTAAGAGGTTCCATTGAGAATGTAAAAAAAAATTAAGAAGCAATTCCTATCAACTGGATTGCCTATTTAACTAGTATTATTTTGTAGAAGATATGTAAATTCAAATTTGATGCAACAGAAGACAGAAATTAATACAGAGAAGTGAAACCATTTATTTAAAAGTACTGAATAAAAGCACTAGGAAAAGAGGGACTGAAGGATGTGTGGTACAATTACCAACCCTCTTTACAGAAACTGTGGCCATTTGAATGAACATATCCAATTGTCAACATAAAACAGATAGAGAGAATTAATCCCTTTCCAATGGATAGCTCTTACTGCAGGATACTGAAAATGAAAAAAAGTTAATAGAACAATAATTCAAGGAAGATTATTAATTACACAGAAAACATTTTAAGAAGCCTTTGAGACAAAGCCTGCTTGACCTTGGAGAATATTCTGAGCATTATCACCACATATTTGCCTTATTGTAACATACATGTAGATGTGGGACTTTGGGACCTGGTTTAGTACTGGACTTGGCAATATTAGTTTTACAGTTAGTCTTGATGATCTTAAAGGTCTTTTCCAACCTAAATGATTCTATGATTCTTCCCCAAACACCCACTTTTAACCACTGTAAGAAACAGATTATAAAGCTACATGGACCTGCTGTTTAATATAGTTTAGTTATAGTGTTAGAAACATTGTTAGCAGCAGCAGCAAAGCAAACTTCATATATTACTTATTTTCCAGCTCATACTTGATTAATCCAGTCAGTTACTGCTGGGAAGATGTAATCAAAGTCTTTGTTCAGGAAAGTGCTTTTCTGCTAGTTTCACCAATGACACTAATTTAACCTGAATTCATTCATACTTTCAAGTGATCATGCAAGAAGATAAACCAAATTAACTAGTATTATTTTATGTCAGACTTTAATCAATTTATAAAATGTTAATAAAGTTCACTAGATTTGTTGATCCAGGGTGCTCTTTCTAATCGTATGTTCCTGGCATGTTTCCATTTTTAAAAATAGAATTTAAAATTATATCTTTTAATTATATTGCTTTTATTACATTATAAAACAAATATATTAAGGAATGGATTAGTGGAAGCTATAGAACTTGTAGTACTCCATAGTATGGTCAATCCTATAATCTCATCATTCATATATATATATTAAAGACAGCTCTATTATGTAGAAATATTTCTTTTAACAAGTATGGATTTATCATGAGGAAATAAAGAGACTTTAACCTTCAAAAATACAGTGATGACACTGAATTCTGTGATGCAGTCTACACCATAGAGTGCCCCCTCTTTGGTCTGCCTATACTTCATAGTATTCCAGTGTCAGAATTTCATCTCAAAACAATGATACCCAGTGAATCAGTTGAGATAATTTTTTATCTTGGTAAGAAGTATAAGAAATCTCAAGGAAAAAACTCCCAGCAGAGGCATATAAAGTTTAAACATATAGCACTAAGTGATAACAGTTCTGCCAAAATTAACATTAATGTCTATATCGTACTAGTTATCATTGACTCAGTAATACCAAATGTCTAATTTTGACTGTTTAGTAAACCATAAATTTGTTTAATCAAGTGATTAATGTCTCTTTAATCAAGTTTTATTATTGGGTTAAGGCCTTAATCTATTTTGAACTATTAGCAAGGCCTCTGGCAGTTTATTTGTCTGTATAATAACAAGAGTGCCTAAACCACCAAACACTGATTAACAACCATAGCACAGTTGTACTGTGCACTCAAGTATCCCAATAAGATTTTCAAGGTGTTCCCTGAGGTCTGTTTTTGGAGTTGCCTGTTTGTATACGATCAAGTACTCACTACTTCAGAAATGCAAATACTCCAGTATTTACACCTATTACCTCCATTCTTCTTTCACAGGGATGAACAGACTCCCACAACTTCTTCTGTAAGATGCCAACTTCTAATTGCTGAGAAGGTACACAGCCACTTCTCGTACAGTTTAACTGTTTTTCTCCCCTGAGTTGTCCATGTCCATTTTGCCCTTGACTGTGTTCAAGCAAGCTCTTGGGTTATCCTCTGTAAAATATTTCTTTGTCGATTATTCCTATATACTGATAGACAAACACATATAATTTAATAATCATATAAATATACAAAAAAATATTACCAAACATTTTAAGAAATATGGATTTCACAGAAATAGATCTTCTGTAGTACTGAAACTATTCGCAAATTCTGCAAAACAAAACAGTGAAAAGCCTTGGTGGAAACAAAAGAGAAAGATAATATAATAATCTCAAAATAATTTCTTTTTGCGTTTTCAGATTAAATACATTAAATATGAAATTACAGAAATATCAAAGAAGCTCCTGCAACATTTTCAAATTTTTTTTTCTAATATTGTTTTCCAAATACTTATTTCTAATTGATTCAGAGTAACACTTTAAGACTTTAAACTGCCTAGTAAAACTATACTGACAGACTCAATTATGTGTGCTTATATATGTTCATATTATTCATCCACATAATCTAAAAAATTGAACAAAAAATCTCAAAATGTAATTTTTCATATAATCTATGTTTTTCTCCAGTATTTCATTTTGATGACAAAATAAAAATGTACATTATTTGAGTAGGTGCGACCCAAAATGGAATTGTAGCATTGCTACTGCCACTCACGCTGCTAAGAATTTATTTTTAAGATTGTTATTGAGTACACACCTTTCATCACATTAGTAGTCTCAGGAAATTAAAAAAATACTGTTACACTATAAGCTAATTCTTAGCAAAGTAGCTCATGCAACAACTGAATTAAGAGAATGCTAAACCACTTTGTAGTGTGTGCAATGAAAAATACCAAAAAGCATGTGTGGTTATTGACATAAAAATAACTAATAGTTTTTACAAAACACCATAAAATCAATCTCCTTTATTAATGCTGCAATAATGTGTGGCATCTTTATGTATGCCCATTTATATAAATAACAAAATTTTATCAATTTATTTTACATAGATTTTGTATAAAATATGAAATATAAATCTGTACTCTTAGATTTTAAATTAAATTTAAACTGTTACTCTAATTATTTAAAATACCAACTATCCACATAAGATGAACAATTGCATAAGCATCCAATGTGCAGTCATATTGTGCAAGCAATTTTACAAGGAAGAATACTAACATTTAGCAATCTTATGTTTTACTAGGATCAAACGAATGAGAATTTTCTTATACATACATATAAATCATGGCAAATAAGATAGACAATGAAAATACATGAAGACCTTTAACACCAAACTGAAGTTTGATTTTGGCTAACATTTACTTCCAAATATAGGAAATAGCTTGACTCCATTTCAGAACAGGTGACATGTTTATCTTAACTTGTGCCCTCTTGTTCCCCAGTAGTCTTTGATTTACCATATTGTGACCTTTGTAATAGCTTTATAGAGGATCAATCAGGCCAAGACAGAACTGTAATACAAAGAAGTATTCATTATTTTACATTGGCTTAAACTAATAGACATGACAAGTAAAACATGTGTGATTGATTTCTTGACCTTTAAAATGTTTTATATGTAAAGTGCATGAGTTCCAGCCATAGAAGATATTTAATGTTAAAAAGGAATTTTAATGTTTATCTATATTTGTTACATTCTGTTAGTGAAACTCGCATTTCATGACAGCAAAATCTACTATTTCATCTCTTTGCACTGACTCTTTTCATGAACTTCCCTGATACCTTTCAAGCTCTTTAAAGTATGAACATGAATATCCAAAGAATAGGATCTCTTTTAATAGTTATTCATTATACTTGACTATATACAGAATGGGAATCAAGTCATAATCAATTCCAGGTATTTTTAAGAGGCTAAGTTTCCAAACAACTACATAAACTGCTAATGTATCTTTGGGACTGAATATAAAATGACAGCACTAGAAATTGTGTGGGAGTGAAAAGTGCATGTTTTTCTGTTTTGACAAAAATCAGGACCTGTTTCAGAAAGAAATTCATGATCCAGCTAACATAAAGACTTCCTTGGATTCTTATGCATTTGTACATTAGAGAAGGTAAGTTTTCAGCACCCACACATAACTTGTTTATAGGAGACTTAGCTAAGATTTTCTAGACCCGACTATGGCTTGAAGTATGTAAAATGCTGGAGGTCAATTTTGATATGTGGATCGATTTTGATATGTGAATCAAGAGATCTAATTTTCAGTTACAATAAAAAGGTACCAACCTTGTTAAAATCAAATGTATTTAGGGTCTTCTGTCAGATGCTCTCAAGTTTTCCTCAAGTATCTCTGAATTATAATTTCTTTGCCACTAAGGCCAACTGTGGATGCGGAATGAGATTGTATTTGTCTTTAAAAATAAAAACTGTTGGCTTTTATTAAAAGGAAAAAAATGATCACCACAGATATTTGGGAGACTGGATTTAAGTTAATTTCCTAATTTTTCTTACCACTACTTTGTCCCAATATTCTCATTAGTAATAAAGATATTCTACCATATCAAGCAATAAGGGCTAGTCATACTGTATAATTATATTAAAAATACAGCTTTGCAGTTAGAGTTAACAGTCCTGATATTTAGTTGATGACTAATTCTTAAATGCTAGAAATTGTGTTAAATGTGTTGGTTAAGCACCCCTTTCTAGGAGTAACTGACATGCCTCTCTCCTACACAGTGGTGAAAGGATATACAAATAGCATATGAAGCCTAAAAGTTCCTGTGCTCATCCTGCTTGATGATTAGATACATAAAGATAAAGCACTGCAGATATAGTGTGAAATTAGCATTATTTTCTTCTTTCTTCATCTCCTGCAACTTTTTTCCTCCTTTATTTTTTTCCCCTGTTTTCCTTATTTGAAAGGTGTTCTAGTAAAAACAAACAAATAAAATCAATAACTCATTTCTTGGAGTCTGGTGGGATTTGATCAGAAGAATTATCATTTTTATTATTATTCCTGTAGAAGTCAAGAAGACATAGGGATTTCTTACTTTGTTATGCATTTTCTATTCCTTATTTGGAAAAATGACACCTCCTGGAATACTCTGTTACAAATATTAATTTGTCCTGTCCAAGCAATCTTGTCCTCTCTAAGATCCTGATCTCTTTCAAGATATCATCACTCCTCTCATAGAAACCAAACACTACATTTTCAAAGAAGAATATGTAGTTGTTATACTTGTACCTTTCCAGGTCTTCTAACAGGATGCTATTAAGCACCCCTTATCATTATTGAGTGTTTTTGCTACATCCTACAAATAAGAGTAATGACAGCAATTTCATTTATAGAAGAGTTAATTTGAAAGATGATCCTTCAGAAAATGGCATAGATGGAGATAGTTTTGATTCCAGAGAAATACAAGACCAGAATCCCCAGCTGTAAGCATCTGAACAATGCAAGTCTTTGTTATCACATCTCAGTCTCTGGTAAATTAAATTATTTAGTCAATTCACACTTAAGTGTAGGGTACAGTCTAGGATCCTTTGATTTTATCTTCTGTAAAGAAATATCATGAAGAGCACTTTGAAAATTGTTATTAGATTACACAGCATACCATTGATCAGGGCAAATCTTTATTTCTTCTAACAGTAGGTGAAAGGACACACATAGAATGGTTTAGCTGTCAGTATCTACTATGTGGATGGTCAAATATAACTAAAATGTAACTCATCAAATTTCTACACTGTTTTCCATATACTTAGTCAGATCCTCTTTTAAAGAATGTTTTAACAGCAGTAACAAGGTGGAAAGATTTAAATGAAGTTGGACAGACCTAGATAAACAAATTCTAATGAAATTTTAAAAGCTGTGAGCCTGTCTTCTTAGAAAATTTCAACTTAAAAAGTAAAAGAAATCATACAGACACAGTAATTTTGAGGATCGGAGTAATTTTCAGCCCTTGTAAAAAGTTAAACACAACAATAAGAGTTTTAAGCAACCGAATACTAGTTTAACACTGATTAAGTATCTCAGACTGAATAAAATGGCATTTTAAATTTACAAAATTGTTTTGAAGACACTGTCTAAAGAATATGCCATATGCTTAGTAACATTGTAACTGACATTTACAACAAGCAAAGTTGTACTGATTTCAGAAGAAACTCTTTTGAACTACGTTTAAGAACACTCAGTGAGCCACAGTTTGCTAGAAAATTAAGTTCTTTCATTAACTGCTTGGGGGTGTTTGTGTGTTTGGTTTTTTGTTTTTGTTTTTGTTTTTTATTATTTTTCTGCTGTTAGTAAGGTACTATGTTTTTTAGTGTCTGTGTCTATCTAGAAGTTTTCATCATGATATATGAGTGTACTAGAATAATAAGGAACTATTGATTTATAGCAAAGTGTGGATTTAAAAAATTTTAAAATTCATTTTCAAAACTGAGTTTATCCTTAACATGCCTGAACTTTGCAATCTTTGAAACTGGATGCATACAGACGTTATCCTTCAAATATTCAGGGCACAAAGAAAAACTAGACTAGCTGTAGAAAATGTTGTGTTAAATTAAAGTCTGGCTTAACTCCAGGTATTTGAGAATTTTATTATATTAGACAGTGCTGGAGGAAAAAAAACCAGCCTTTTTAGGTACTAAGTGCTGTCTTGTTAATCTTGGGGCTGGTTTCAGTCATGTAAACATAAGGGTCATTAATGACTGCTTAGAAATTCTTGTGGCTTCCAGCTGCTGCTGCTGAAGTCTGTGGGCTTACTTAATGCACACTTGCCACACTTGCCAGCCCCATGTCTTAGATCACTGTAAATCTCTGTGAGTCAGGCTGCATGGGAAAAAAATCTGTTTTACCTAAAGGTTACCATCTAAAGTCAGGCATCTAGTCTCAGATATTCAACATGAAGAGAATTTAACTGTGTGAACTGTTAACAATCAAAATCTTGTTTATGTGCAAGGAGGATTCACGCAATGTGTACAATCAATAATTTATTGTTGGTATAATCTTAACAGTCTAATCCAAAAATCATTACTAGTTCAGAACCAATTGTTAGAGGAAAAGGTAAAAATGGATCTGTAGAGTAAAGGTCTCAATAAATGTCCATGGTTTACAGTTGTGGGGTCTCAGGTGTTAGCCTATACCCCATCTCTTATCATCCCATAGCTGTGCTCCTTTACATCCTGAATCCCCTCTGCTGCAACACCAGGCCTCTATTTCTCTATGCTATCATTAGGTTAGTGCCAGAAAATGTTGGTGGCACTGTTTGCAAGATATGCAAAAGCAAACAGAATTGTTTGGTCAATTGGAAAAATTACTGTTGCAGATAAACCAAGGGGAAAAAAAGCTGCAGGCAGGTCAGACAGAGCAGGTCTGACAAGTCTGAGTCCTGAAGCTTTATACAAAGCATATGTCCTCTTACTAGCAGTGGCAATACCATATTTCAAGCTGAAGGGTAAAAAACCCCTTAGCCTTCTAGTGCTATTTCAGGTACCAAAGCACATCCTGCCTTCCTCCAGCTGTCCATTTTAGATGTCTTAGGATGTCTGAAAATTGAGATTTCAAGGCCAGATAGAATTCTAGTGACAACAGATGTGACACAACCTACATAAGATCCATGTTCTGGAGAGGCAGCTGGAGGCCAGGGATTGCTCCCTAAGGCAGTTAGGATGGCATAAAATGCTTGTGTTAAAACTGTTACATACACAATCTATGAAGAGAGAAAGCTCTTCTGAGATGGCAATTCACCGCAACCAGAGATAAATTTAATGTGAGGAAGTGACTTATGACAGTCTGCTCTCTTCTAATTACAATGGGAGAACACACAGCTAACATAGACTTGGAAACCTAAACTTAAGACAGCAAAATTAAATTACAATAAATAATCATTCATGCTGCAACAGCAGCAAACATTTCTGAGCTGCTCTTGATTATGTGTTAGCTCCACTACTATTCCAAGGCTTCAGGGTAAGCGACTTCTGTGTTTCTGAAGTCATGTACTCATGCTAAACTAACAAGACTTGTTAATGCAGCACAGTGCCATGCTAGTAAGTCTACTGGTCTTCAGTCTGTTACAGAAATAGACTTTATGCCTTGCTGACTACTGACTGTATAAGCATACACTCTCTTTTTATATCTAAAAAAATGATTACATTTTTCTTTTAAACAGAAACCAAAAGTGTGAGATGTAGACTTCAACTGTCACACCTCTTAATTAATTTTTGTTTTTCATGCTTTGTGAAACAACGGTTTTAGTCTTAACTCTCTCCTGTTCCTCACTTCACAGAGCTGCTCTCCTTAGAAAATAAAACAAGTTCTTAGATAGGTGGGGTAGTTAAACTGAAGCATACAACACGGATTGCAGATAATGACATTCAAAGAATTTTATCTGTAATCATTCCTAAATGTCTGGTCAGAGAGTATATATGGAGGGGAACTGATTAAATAATGAAAGTTATCCTTCAGCTAGTATCGTTAGCTGAACTGAATTAATCATAAGTATTCTTTCTGAGTTCAGCAAAGGTACTGATCTAGAGAGCTTACATCAAATATCAGCCTAATTTTTGGGGCCTCTGAAGTCTATTTATTGTGTTATGGTACTGAAATGCTTGCTAACTCTCTTTTAACTATAAGGACAATGAATTCTGTTTGCTCTAAAGTAGGTTTTGGTAGGTTTTTAAACTGTTCTTATGGGATCGTGAATTCCCATCATCAAGGACACAGACAAGCTTAAAAAAAAAAGACATCTGGTGACTGCAAGAGATATTTTGAGTGCCTTGAATATTCTCACTGCAATAATTAGTTGTATTCGATATAGTGAACCAAGTGGCTAGTTGCCATCCTGCACTACATTTTTGTGGCTTTATAACCTGGAAGGACCTGAGAGATTTAGCTTGTGGAAATTTTATCTTAATTTTTTTTCTTCTCTGATCAACCAGTGTAATATTCTGACGTTAGTACCACCTCCAGAAAATGGATTAATACTCCCTGATATATTAAAAAGTTTATGCTTATCCTTTGTTTTATCCATCTGATATCTAAAATAATCACTTCTAAATATGCTGACTCACTCCCATCTAGTGTTGGATCCAGTACACCTAACTCTTACTTAATTTGGAGTTTATATAAGGAAACTCATTTATGACTCTAGAAAAAATCTAAACTAGTAAGTAGGCTTCTTCTAGGATTTACTGGTGCTGCTCAAAGTTCAAAAGGCATATCCCAGGTTGTCTTGGAAGTTTCCTGAGAACATAACTTCAGATACATATATGCCATATTGTGCGGAAAAAGTTACAAGAATAACCGTTTGCAAACTAACCTAACAATAGATATTGCCAAGGAAGTCAGAGAAACTGGTTGTACATCTGTCTTATTCTAAACAAGCTTGAAAATACTCTTTTATGTCCTAAGAAATTGTCACAACCACCTTAACATAGGATATCCTTGGTGGCTGTATTCTCTACACCTCCTTCTGAAAGCAAACCATTGTGAAGCTGAGAATGCAAAGGTTTAGATACAGAGCAAATATTTTTATGAAAACTCATAAGAAGGGGAGAATGAAATTTTGAGTCTACTCTTTTTAAGTTCTGTGTGTGTATGTGGTTTTATTTGTTTGCCTGTTTAATTTAGGTATCTTCTAATATTTAACATATATGAACATAAAATAGTTAAATGACACTTAGAGGAAGTAGATAGAGTATTTTCTCGAGGGTGAAGTGAGCATGATATTGGCTTATCAGAAAGTGCATATTTCAATGAAAAAGGGTGGTTAAAACTGAAGGGAAACTGAGAGAAAGATTTAAAATTCAATATGATGATAGAGGCTTCAAATACATAAGGACTTTATTGTGGCAACTGGGTGATCTTTCCAAGGCTGATAACTGAATTCTGAAAGGCTTTGTATTTCAAAAAGATTTGCCTTTACCGAAAGAAGCAATCAGTAATGCCTTCTTTATATATGCCAACTATCTGTGTCAGGTACTGAGGAAGGCAAGGTCTACAGTAGAGAATGAGAGCTAATCTATCTTAACAGAAGTTACTCAGTCACTGGAAAACAATGTTAATGGGGCATGAAGCTTTTTTTAAAAAAATATACTTTGATATTTCTCTACTCTGTTTTTTTTTCTATTACATAACACTTGGAGAAAAAGGGAATTGTGAACAGAAGTATTGGAGCAAGTAGTCTATGCAGGTGACTGATGAAGGCCAACTTCATTTCTGTTTTGAAATCTCTTTTTCTCTTCCTTTCCTGCCATTTCATCTTCTACATCTTCCTCTTTCACTTGGACTATACATGCTATGTAATACAACCCTACTTTCTGTCATATTTCAGAATAGGATAAAGATCTTCTAAATTGTAAAAGTCACAAAATCATACATATATTTTGGTGAAAAAATATATTGTACTTCTTAATTAGTTTCTTTAAAGTATACTGCTTTCTAAGGGTGTCCTTTTTGTGCTCTATTTTTTGTCTGAATTGAGAAAATCTGAATTCACCAGGTTTTCTGGAAAATAAGTAATGTTGAAACTCTTGCAAATATTTTTCTTAAATATCACAAAACAGTGATGTGGGTCTGATTCTGATGATAATGAACTTTTTGAAGTAAATCTTTTGGAGTATTTTTTTTTTTTATCATTTTCCAGCTGGTAGCACAAACCATGATCCATGGCTACCAGAACACCCAGTAGAAAATAAACTTCATCTGCTGAGATCAAGCAACATATAAATATTTTACAAAACTGTGTTTTGGTCCAAAAAATGGATCTCCAGAGGTTTTCATCAGTTCAGACAGGAACATGGTTCAAACATTTTACTAACAAAAAATAATTTTTACATTAAAAACCATTCACAAAAATAGTACATGTTCTTTTTCAGAACCAAAAGCTAAACTCACAAGGAAAATCTAGTATCAAGAGGTCAAAATGTTAGAGACAGATACTCGTGTCTTGTGGCAAACTCTGTGGGAGGCAGGAAGAAAGAAATCCTTCTCCTCCAGGAGTTTAATAGCTCTGGAGTTTCTCTCTAGCCATTACCTTAGCGCTGAGAGTGAATATTTGCTTCTACCTTCAAGCTCCTGGCTTTACAATATGTGGAACATTTCTTCTTCTTATGTCCATTAGACATTGACAAATTCCCCTGCAAATTGCACTCTGCATAAGGAACTGTTCCATAGCAAAAGTCATGATCCTGTTCCTTGTGTTGACCTCCAAATCTTCCTCCTCAACTGAGATTATTTATACTGTTTAAAGGTGTGCTATGACCTCTCTAATGTGTTGGGAAGGTATGTCTTTGTCCCGTAATGAAAGAACTAAATAATTTTGTATGGGAAATTACAAGCTGAATTTTTAGATTCACAAAGATATTGCTCTGAAGTGGCTATTATTAGGCAACTGTTGTCACATTAAGCTACAAGCACAGCATGTAAGATGAAGGAAAAGAAAACAGAAGAAGTGCAAAAGAGAAAGATAAAAGAAAGGTAATGTAAAAAAGCATAAAACCAGTATTTTTAAACATGCTGTGAACTAACTCTTTCACTAGTGTGTACCCATAAGAACTTTACTAGAGATTAAGCCTATAACATACGATGTAGCAGTAGTGATGTGGGGGTAGCACCTGGATATTTTCACTGATTCAAGGAAGGGCAGGGGTTGGGATGTGGCTGTGTTTAATGCATTTTACAGTTGTAGCCATCTAATATTTAATAAAGTGTATATTGACTTTTCATCTGCATCAAAACTCTAAATATTACTGAAGATGCAGCATAATAAGTGAAGAGTGTCTTAAATCATATAAAACCAGTTTGAGATTCTTAATGAGATGAAGAGGTTTCATTTCAGTATGAGAGCACATATATAACAACAAACTCACCTTCAGCTTAATGGTGTCGAGCTGAATGGTAGTGGCGTAAGCTCAGAATATGTTAGGGTTTGGACCATAAGAAAGAAATTTGAATATCCTTTCCTGTATTTTGTGTTTAGATGTTACCCTAGAAGCAAAAAATAAAATATGAGGTTCATGACATACCTAAATAATCAGAAAATAATGACTGTCATAGACATGAATGTTTTCTCTTAATATCTGGGCTAATGAAGAAAAGGAAACATTACTGCAAAATACTGTATTGAGCTTGGTGAATTAACAGCTTTCTTAATTTTTCTACTTTTACTTTTTTCTCTTCATATCTTTAGAGACAAAGTTTGTCATGATCCTCCAGAACTCATTATGTCTCCATAAGTATGCCTAGGAGTACTACAACAACAACAAAAATAAATTCATTTAATTTAGAAATATGGTTAAAAAAATTCCAGCCATTGGGTTGGATTTAAATTAGAAAGATTTGTTTGTCAATTTTAATTTTTATATATGTTACATACAATGCTATAGAGATTTGATACTTTTAATACTCACAGGTTTCAGCATCTGATGACTTTAGATGGACTGCCATCAAACATTTGAACTGTATGCATGACTTTCTTTTTTAGATTCTTCATCAGCTAAGGGCATTATATAAACAAGTGCATATCACCATCTACTAGCAGAATGCATAATTTCTATGAGTTTAAGAGTCTTTTCCTAGCTAGCTTTGAAAATTTATATCATATAACTGAGTCAGGATTTTCTGCATCCAGATGATGTTAAAAAGCCTGGAAACATTTTTAGAAAATAGAACAAGAATTCTGGGCTTAAAACCATAAAATATTCACATTTTAGATGCTATGATCTACTCCCTTAAATACAAATGCTAATACTGCTGTAAGCAAGATAGTTGAAGGATGTGAGACAAGGTTTGTAGAGAAAGATAATGTCCTTTATTAGACAAAATGTTATAAGTGGAAAAAGCAGGCTTTTTCATATGCTATTTCTTATTCATGTTTGGTGCTTGCTTTTCCAGCATGTAGGTCTTGTCTTAGTCCGGAGAAAGCTTTTTTTTTTCCCCCCTAAAGGCAGTATCTTTTTTCACAAGCCATGACTCATGAAATAAGTGAAAGATGGTGGCAGAGCTGTTTCTGTTATAGCTTGACAAGTTATAATATGATGATGTTGTAATATACAGTAATGTTGCAAGATGAAGGATTCAACATATTGTTTCTAGGTTGCAGAAATCAGTCAGGTTTCACGTGTATACACTTCGCTGTAGCATACAATAAGCCTGTGTAAGGTCTATCCCTCTCCCTGCTTTGAAGTATAGAGTTATTGACAAAGTACTAGAAGCATCAACCACAACGATTTTCATATACCTCCTGACTATTAAGGAGAGATTGAAAATAACTTAAACACATTGTCTAGCTACTACCTTCATTGTATAACCACATGAATTTTGAATCAGTGCCAGTGAAACAGGCAGACTGAGGGTTTGCCGAGCTGTCCATCTCAAGGGCCATCTTCTCATTCTGGCTTTAGCTGTACCAGTTGTGATTTTATTATAAACTCAGGTATCCAGCTTTTAACATTCTAGTTGTTCTGTTCTAAGGTGCCTTTGGAAAGTAAAAAGAATGAAGAGAGGAACAGCTAAGAGATCACAGGCTCCAATACTATGGAATTTAACTGTCCCCAGTGATAGTCTAATCTCTCATGCATCTGAAGGTCTACTTCCCATGATATTGCTTGCTATCCAGTTACCACACATGTACAATTTTATTTTATGCACAATTTTCCCTTGGTGATTTGCTCTTATTCTTATTAACTTTTTAAAGATAATGGGTGTCTTTTTATTCAGTTCAACAGACCTTCCACAGATTAGATTGAGCACAGGCACATAAAGGACAAAAAATTCATCAGGAGTATCAGCATGGATTCACGAAGGGAAAGTCAAGCTTGACCAGCTTGATAAAATTTTATGATGAAGTGACTGTCTGGGTAGATGAAAAAATGATGAAAATTCTATCTGGATATTGTCTACCTGGACTTTAACTACTATCTCCTGTAAGACCCTCATAAACAAGTACGTTAATGTGTGATGAGTGACATGAAGTCTAGTTGGAGTCTGGTAACTAGCAGTGTACCCCATGGGTCAATATTGGGTTCAGATCTTGTATAATACCTTTATTAATGATCCAGATTATTGGGCAAAGTATACCCCTTAGCAAGTTTGCTGATGACACAGAAGTGGGAGGACTGAATTATGTTCCAGAGAGTCATGATGCTGTCCAGAGGGATCTTGACAGGCTGGAGAAATTAGCTGACTGGAAGCTCATTGAGTTCAAGGAGAATTGCAAAGTGCTGCACCAAGGAAGGAACAAGCCCATGAACTAATATATGCTGGGGGCTGCCCAGCTGGAAAGCAATTTGGCAGGAAAGGTCCTGGACACCAATTTGAACAGGAACCAGCAATGTGCCGTTGCCACAAGGAAATGCAAATGGTATTCTGGGCTGCCTCAGGCAAAGTATTGCTAGCAGGTCAAGGAAGGTCATCTTTCCCTTTATTCAGCACTGGTGAGGTCACACCCAGAGTCCTGTGTTCAGTTCTGGGATCCTCAGTACAAGTGAGACATAGACATATTGGAGATAGCCCAACAAAGGGCACATGGGTGATGATGGATGAGCAGCTCACCTATGAGGAAAAGATGAGAGAGCTGGGACAGTAAAGTCTGAAGAAGAGGTGTCTCAGGGGAGATCTCAGCAATTTCTATAAATATCTGAAGGGAGATGATACCAGGTTCCTTTCAGTGGTGTCCAGCAACAGAACGAAAAGCAATAGACACAAAATGAAACACGTTTCATCTGAACATCAAGAAACACTTTTTTTCCATAGTGTCACTGAATCGCACCAAAAATGGCTACAAGCACACAAATAATGAACTCAAACAAGCTTTTAATCTGCAATTGAAATGAAGCAGACAAAATTTCATTCACCAAAACAACATTCCACTGACATTTAACATATACAGGTTTGATATGCTGGTTGGGAATATTACCAGACACAGCTGAGTTAAGAATTCTTAAGTTTTTGGCCAAATGATCCAAAATGTGCACTCATGAAAAAAGGGAGGGCTCTCAATCTCAAGAAGTTACCATAAGTGGTGTCCCAACTCAAGGGGAGAGTCCCCGACTGCAGATCTGCTGCTCCGAGGAGGACCAACTCAAACGAGTTTTCTGAAGGGGCCCCATTTATACCCTGGTCAAATCTGATCTGTGGTCAATACATGGTCGTGTCAGCCCCCTATAGGCTGAGGACCCAGACTTTCCTACCTTTGACCCCACTGTGTGGACCAGACATGAGCTGTGAGGGAGGAGGCAGTCCTGGCGCCACCAGGGCCAGAAACTTTACCACTGTCTTTGTTGGGTCTTTCTCAGATCTTTATTAGGGTGGGTGCATCTGCCACACTAGGAAGGTGACTGATCACTAACACAGATTGCTCAGAGAGTTTGTGGATTCTCCCAACTTGGAGTTATTCAGAACACATTTAGACATGGTCCTGGGTACCCAGTTTTAGGTGGCCCTGCTTGAAAAGGGAGGTTGGATGAGATGACCACCAGAGGTCCCTTCCAACTGCAAATATTTCAAGATTCTGTGGTCTAAAATCAGGATAAATACAGAATATTGACATTTATTTTTTGTTAGCATGAAATAGATTATGTAAATTTGATGTAAAATATTGTTATGAGTAGTACAAAATGGATTTCAGATTTAAATGTTGACATAAAGAAATACAAGAGTCATTTGATTATTAAAATTTCGCCCTTGACATATATGTTTATCACTTCATCTGAAAATTGTGTCATCTGTGTTCATTGAAATGGACAGTAATTAAATTCAAGGTATTGTCTGTCTATTCTTCATGTGTGGAATATTTTCTTCTCCTGTAAAGATCAGGGAAAAAAATACTAATATTGCTCACATAGTACCACAAGAAGACCATAATGATGTTGATAGATTTTAATTAATCCTTATTATTTCAGAGTTTTGCATGAGAAGAAAATAACTGTGTACTGTTATCTATTCTCATTAGAAGCCTTTCATATGAAATAGATATCACAATTTCAACTTTTGTATAATATACATATTAAATTAATGTGACCTGTAACTATACTCCTGGTAGCTGTCTGCATTTTGATCAGCTGGACATTTCTTGTTTATACCTTGGTAGTCCGTTGGATAAAAACAGAATTTTCTAAGCAATTAAAATTCAAAAGTAGTAGTAGTAGAAGAACACATTAACATAGTGTTTGATTTCACATAATGGACTAGGCATTGAAAAATTCCAATACCTCATTTTCAGGCATAGATTTTAATGAGAACAAAAAGTAGCTCAATATAAATCAGTATGACATGATTTCTTGAACATAAGAGGGATAGAGAGGTGAAATATTAAAATCTCAAGATGTTCTCATTAGTCTGAAAACTGAAAAACTATGACTGTATTGACTTACTATAATCTAATCCAAGAGGAAAGAACCCTCTCAATTTGTCAAGCACTTTGAATAATGAAGTAAAATATTTATTTGCAGAGAAATGCTGAGATATTTTTTATATTAAGTGAGACACAAACATTCCATCTTACCACTTTTCATTTCCCATGGCCTGACCTGGAATGGCATCTGCGTGCTTGAGATATGTATTTGGATGCTCTGAGCAATATATAGGACAAGGTAACTTATTAATGCTTCTATGTTAGCTGTAAATACTTTGCTTATTTGAATCGCTACCAAATAGAACAGAAAGATGATGAAAATGTTAATAAAGAATTATCACTGACAAAAAAATACATTAAATGCACTTCATTCTTACTGACAGGAGAATTGTCTTCTCCTGTGGTTCTACAAAATAATTTATTATAATATATTTTATTAGAACACATTTAAAATTCTCTAACATTACATTATGCTTATTAAAAACTTATATATATAGTTTAGTTATTTATGGAAATATTCATGAATTGGCATCAATTGCTGTATCAATAAGGTTTTGCCAGTGATCTTTCTTTATTCAATATCTTAATGGAATCAAATGTAATGTAATTTAGTGATCATGAAATGATAGAATTTTCAGTCCTTGGAGAAGCAAGGAGGGGGGCTAGCAGAACTGCCACTTTGGACTTCTGGCAGGCAGACTTTGGCCTGTTTAGGGAATTGGTTGGCAGAGTTCCGTGGGAGAGAGATCTGAAAGGCAAAGGAGTCCAGGAAGGTTGGACACCCTTCAAGAAGGAACTCTTAAAGGCACAGGAACAGGACATTCCCTTGTGTCGGAAAACAAGGCGGCGGGGAAGAAGACCAGCCTGGCTGAAGAGAGAGTTCTGTCTGCAGCTCAGGAAAAAGAAGAGAGTTTATG
>NW_010157835.1:0-359 GCF_000695765.1 Mesitornis unicolor
GACATGTTCCATTTCTCTTGAGTTGGTCTTGTAGGAGGAGGTCTTCTCCTGATAGCTTAAATGTGAGTCCATTCAGAGGACAAATTGGATCTGTTTTCCCTCTTGGACAGTTTGTCACACAATTTTCTACTAAGTTCTTGGTTTCACTGGCCTTCTCTTTGGTTTCCTTAGGCATCTCCTTAGCTATATTTTCCATGGCTGAGATGCAGGTCTGTAGGGGATGAGAGACACTTTCTTCATACTGATGTACTTGGTTAACCACTTCTTTCACAGTTATTGGCCTGCTATCTCCTACCGAGACCAATATTGCCAATGTGTGGGAATACATTGATGGTGCACTTTGCACAGATCTCCCAAGC
>NW_010157835.1:496-724 GCF_000695765.1 Mesitornis unicolor
TTCCTGCTTTTTGCAGCTGATAAGAGTCATCTCCAGAGGCTGAGAGATCCTTGCCTGTCCCCAATTGCCTCGTCAGTTCCTGCATTTCTGGACAGGGATCCCAACTGCTTAGCTTGGTTACCATTCAACTCTATGGTATCAGCACCATTATCCCAGCATGGGAGCAAACAGGTGGTGCTTGACTCTTTTTCAAGACAGCTAAAGTTCTTTCTCACATTTCACAGATCT
>NW_010157836.1:0-710 GCF_000695765.1 Mesitornis unicolor
CATTCTGTGATTCTAAGAATTTAAAAATAAATCCCCAACATGCAATAACAAAGCAGCCTTCTACAATGGGTCTAAATTCCTGGATCAGCACAAATGCATTACAGGGTTATTTCTGAACAAGAAGGTACTGTGTGTCACCGTGAGGGGTCTGAGGGCACCACAGACATTGCCTTGTTCCCCACCCTGCCCATGGCCCAAGACCCCATCCAAGTTACCCTGAGGACACCTTGGTTGGGGAGGTGGTTGAGCCAGCCCTGCTCACCCCATAGAGATCCTCCAGTGCCCTGATGCTATATAGCAGCGTCATTGCCAAAGAAAAAGCCAAACAAACAGAAAATTGCCTTCAATTACTGTTAATGATGCTTAAATGTGATTGTAACTGGATGCAGAAGATAAATGTGGGGCAAGTGGTCCATGAAAGCAATTTCTGTAAGGTTTGCTCTAGGCTGGTAGGAAGGGAAATGCAATCACAGTCCTACTCACCTGGTTTTCTGCACTGCTGTTCTCGTTGCCCATTTTGCTGCTGCTGTCCAGTATCACACAGCAATTAGAGAAAGATCACTGGAAGAAATGAAAAAGCTTTAAATCTTCAATTAAAAAATATAACCCACAGCAAAAAACCCTGAAAATTTTGGAGGAATGTCATCTCAGTCACCCTATCAGTTGCTCCTTCTGACATTCAGTCTTACAATGATTTTAAGTCTTAAACT
>NW_010157836.1:731-24618 GCF_000695765.1 Mesitornis unicolor
TTTATTCTGTAATGTCTCGCTGCTGCCTTCCCTACGCTGGCTCCACTTGTGCTGAAAGACACCCCTTGAAACTCAGCATTGCTACTCTCTTTTGGATTATCCCATGTCATTAGAGCAGAAAGGCATTTTCCTTGCCAAAGTTACTTTGGATGAACAGCCCATAGGAAAACCCCATTATTTCACTGTATTCAAACCACTTGTATGTCTTGCACACCTTGGACTGAGCTGCGTGCTCACATTGTCAGAACCACAGCGTTAAACCTGACCGCTGCTGTAACAGAAATTATTTTCCATATACGCACTCAGCTTTAAGAAAGAGTAAATGGAATTTTTTATCCTTATCAGTGGAGTCCTACCCTGCTTTCCTTAGGCACTATTCTGCCTACAGTGTTACGCTCCAAACATGTTTTCTTTACATTTACCAGGATCTGCTTGCCTTAATTACTATTGGTTTTACACGAGTTCAACTCTAATTATTTAATTTAAAAAAAACCCTCAGAGCCTCAGAACTGTAACCAGCAGCTCTGCATTCAGTGCCTCCGCAGGCATTATTAATTTCTGTGCTTTTTTGAAAAGTATACTCAATAGTAAATGTACATAACAGAGATTCAGTTACATTTACTTCTAGACATTTTATTTTGGAGTTCAGAAATTTAAATACACTGCATTTATTGTATTAGTGGATAGGTGAAAATTACACACTCTCTTCAGTGTTTTTTTTTCCAAAGAATGTGAAATTGGTCCACGGCGTATGTCAAATAAAACTCTATTAAAGTCATTCTGTAAGGGAAAGATTGCACTTTGCTAGCCAAGGAAACCATATATGCTTTTAAGGAATGTTATTACTTATTACTACAGTACACTTTTTTAACTTGAAAGATAATTTTTCTTCACAGGAGGTTTGGAAAGAGAGGGAGTAGTTTGGTGTTGTGCTTTTAAGCTATGCTCTGTTTTAACTTGAGTGTCTTGAGGGGATGCGTGGGTGCTTGAGCTTGCTCCTGTTGAAATCGCTGGGGCCAGGATTGCACTTTTAGTGATTAATTAACAACCCTGGCTTTTATCTGCTGAAATTACTGCCAGATCCTCTACTGTTTTAAAATAGCACTGAACTAAATTAAAGACTGTGTAATATTTTCTAAACCCTATTCCCTGAGTGTGAAGTACTCCACCATGAAGTAGTGCACACACAAATCTCTTCAGGCCCAGCTCAGTGAAATGTTCTAATAAAACAGGTGAAGATTGTATTATTTTAAGTATGTATTGATAAAACAACATATTCTCAGTCCGTTAGGGTGGCTGACCAAGGTTTCAATGCACAGGAGATAAATAATAACTTCTCTATAGCAGTATGTTTTTCTTTTCCCAGCTCTTTTTCTCTTCCCACAGACAACACATGAAAACACCAGGAAGTTTAAAGCTCTCTGACCTGTCCCCTCACAAGTGCTTGCAGTAATAACATAAACTGGAGAATGAATGAAACTTCCCATGTCCCCATGGAGTTGTTTGGTTGATTGCAGTGGGGTCCTGTACATGCAAATTTTGCTTATCAAGTCCGTAAACAGATTAGCCAGTGTATGACACAGTGTTGCTGCTTTTATTTTAGAGTAAATTCACTCCAGTGCATAATACAATTTCAATGCTTCTGCACCAACTCAGCAAGGCCGGCTGCTAAGAACAGCAGCTGCTAATGGAGGCCACATTTGTAATATTCAATTGAAAGAAAAACAACTTTCTTTACAGTTCTGTATTAAAATACACAGGAATCAAAGTAGAAAATTACAAAGGAAGGCAGAAGTGCTAGCTATCGCGAATCTCCACTAACATATCACATAACACTGAGTACTCTTTTCTTTCCCTAAAATTTCCCTAGAGTATGAAATTCCACAATTCTCGCATTACCATCTGCTTAACAGTGAAGATAAATGCTACAAATGGGGAATAAAGTCTTTAGAGAGTCTGCAACAATGAGACAAGTGATGATGATGATAATAATAATGCATGAATTACACTGCAGAGTAATGAAGATAATTTTTCAGATTACAATGTTATTGTAATCTTTTTTACATACATGATTTCTAAAACGTTTTCTCAATGCACAAGCACTACTTAGGTTGCAAACTGCAGGCACTTTATCATATGTATAGCATTTCAAATAAACATTAAAAACATGCTAAAAATCCATTCATTAAGTAAACATAGGCTAACCAAAAGATAATCTTTCTCATCTTTCTGCACTATCTTTTACAATTTACAAGTCATTATTAAAATTATTTTAACACCACATATCTCAAAAAATGCTCACTTGTACCAAGTTGGTCTGATCAGCCTGTAGAGACTTTTGGAGATGTATAATAAAACAACAGCTTTCCTGAAAGTGAGAGATCATTTAACTTTCCACTTACATTGCAGGGTTAATCTGGATTCACTTTGGATTCACTGACACTTTTGGAGTCTTCAAACCTTCCCTTCCATCTTCACCTCCCAAGTTTTCACCTCATTTTCCTCCTGCGCCTCAGACTGCCATGAAGGAAATGCGGGCTCTGGTTCAGGGACCCACCTTCATAACCTGCTGACCACCAACCCGCCTCCACCCCGGGCGAAGAAGAAAACGAGTTACACACCCTCCACCCGGCCTGCCCCTGCTGCTGGGAGGGTGCTACAGCTCTGCCTGGCAGAGTACTAGTGAGTACTAATGTTTTCTGGAAAAGCAACCCCAGAGAAAATGGAGTTTGGCTGAAACATATTTCACTTCCAGTGTTTCTTGACCTGTATTGTATGAGCAGCGCTTCTGGCACTACAAAAATTATTCAGTGAAAGAGTAGCAACAATACACTGAGGTTATGCTGTGTTTTCAAGGGAAACCAGTATTTTGTTTTCAAGTCTGTTTATGTGTTTAAGCTTGTCTTTCATTTTCTCATATTACTCTTGAAAGCTCTCAGAAATATCTGAGCTGCTGATGTTCCTGCTCAGGTTATGTGGAAACCATTTCCCATTTAATCATCCTGCAGGGTGGAGACATGACAGAAACCCTTTGAAATGTGATGTTGCAAGAAGTACAGGTTTGCGGGCGAGCTAATTGCTGTTACTAATGCTCCTTGTCCGTTCCAGCAAAGCTGCCACAAAGTGGTGCTGTCAGAAACACAGCTGATAACAAAAGACGGTGTGTTCATCATTAGTGGCAAATCCAAGTGAGTAACAAGTTTCTGTAAACACCAGAGGTGCTTGATGGTGCCACGAAGGAACTGTCAGCTGTTGGTTTAGTGCACCGTGAAGAGCTGCAAGGCAGCATTAGTGGCTCTGGCGTGACAAATTCATGCCTGGCATGGATAAGAGGCAGGGATTTCATGGGGCAGCTATGTGCTGCATGCTGGTTTTCCTCTGGTCATTCTCTGTCCCACAAAGTCTTGGTCTACAAACACCCGATGTGAGAATTTTAGACACGTGAAGAGCTGGAATGAGCAGTTGCAAGGTCAGGGCATCCCTGTGTAACCTGTGGGGTTTTTTCCTGAAGTTGGTGATCCGGCAATCCAAGCCTCCAGCATTATTATACCACCTTAAGCCACTGTTATTGACCAAGGGAGAATTACACAGATCAGAAAGAAATTACTTGTATTGCCTGAGCTTTTACAGGTTATGAAGTAAAGGACGTATGAGTGGGTTTGGCGGCGTGTGGGTAATACAACATGTCAAATAAATCTGTGCTATAACTCTAAGAGCTCGAGATGGAAAAGTCAAGATCTACAGTGAAGCTCAGAAACTAAAAGATGTGACAGTGGCCATCATACCCCCTTTTCTCTGGTCTCCCTCATCAGAATCCAGAAAAGCTGAGGTTCATAAAATCAAGGTTTTAGTGTGCTCCTCCATAGAAACCAAAACAGGGCCATTGTAAAACTCATTGCCTATAGACAACAAATTATGCAATGTTTTTGTTTAGGCTCTCTGCCATGAAGTTAAGAAGAGGGATCCTGTGGGAGCTCAGGCAAACACAAGTCTGGTAACACATCCTCACTTCTGCTAGCCACATTATTTCCTCGTAAACAGAAACTGAGCTCATGTTTGGTGCTATTCCATTTCTAAAGCTAAGGCCAGAAAATGCCACAAAGTGAAAGCGAAGAAGCTGCCTTGCAAAACAATTGCCTGGCACAAGCTGTGGGGAAAACAACCTTGTGGTAGTTGACGATGATTTCTGATTGTATAGTTTTATCAGCACGTGCAAAGGAGAATCCCTCTGTTTGGCTTGTGTAAGGTTTCCAAAGCCACGCAGACAACTTCTTGACTGCCAGAACCATGAGGCAATGAACCACAGAATCACAGAATCTCAGGAGTTGGAAGGGACCTCGAAAGATCATCTCGTCCAACCCCCCTGCCAGAGCAGGATCACCTAAACTAGGTCACAGAGGAGCGCGTCCAGGTTGGCCTTGAATGTGTCTAGAGAAGGAGACTCCACAACCTCTCTGGGCAGCCTGGGCCATGCTCTGTAACCCTCACAGTAAAGAAGTTTTTCCTCATGTTCACATGGAACCTCCTGTGCTCCAGCTTGGGACCATTGCCCCTTGTCCTGTCATTGGACATCAGAGAGAAGAGCCTGGCTCCTTCCTCCTGACACTCGCCCTTTCCAAATTTATAAACATGAATAAGGTCACCCCTCAGTCTCCTCTGCTCCAAGCTAAAGAGCCCCAGCTCCCTCAGCCGCTCCTTGTAAGGGAGATGCTCCACTCCCTCGATCATCCTTGTGGCCCTACACTGGACTTTTTCAAGCAGTTCCTGTCCTTCTTGACCTGAGGGCCCAGAACTGAACACAATATTCCAAATGCGGTCTCACCAGGGCAGATGAGATGAAATGAGGGGAGCGACATGAATGCTAACAGAGCAACCTTGCTCGCTCATCTCTGCACCAAAAACAACTCTGACAACACTGACACTGCACCTTTGGGTCAGTTTTCTGACCCACTCTCATGTCTGAATTAGGATAGACCCAGGTCCTATCCCAACTACCTATTTGCTGCAAGTTATTCCCACCTATGCACATGCTCTGCTTCAGTACGAAGTCAAATCGGTTTGCGTAAACCACTGACTGTAGAGCATTCCTCATCCCCCAATGTCTCGATTTATCCTCTTTGATTTTATGATCAAGCTGGTGGGAGAAGATGTACTCACATCGCACCACGTTACTGTTATCTGTTATCTGCTGGAACTCCCCTGTGGTTCCTCATCCACACTTCACGCTCATCCAGGGAGACTTTTCTTGATCAAAAGGGGATCTAACCCAGGACTGGAAGACTCAAGCTAGGGGAAAAATCCAGCTCAGACTTAAAGGTAAGCTATGGAGAGGGTTTGTGAGTTAGGCATTTCAGTAGGATCCAAATAATTTGTCATGAGTGATCAAGTTCAATCCCAGTATATACAACATTTGGTACACTTACCAACCACACACTACTGGGATACGTTAGCTTCTTATATATTGAATACACGCTAGCTTGGGTATTTACATAAGACAATTTAGTTTGAGGTCATTTAACTCTATGGTATAAATACTGCCAAAATAAGACTAAATGTTTTTACGTTCCTTACTTTCACATGATTGATGCTACACATAAAGCACTGCAAAGCTCTGCTGAAGCACTGAGCAGACCATTACACACCAGCTACTCTCATAGGTAAGAGAAGAAAGGGCGGGTGTTGAGAATTTCACTCCTCTCTGATGTAACTAATGCAAAAAATAATGTAAAAATCGTTCTTAGTTTCTGCATGTTAGAACAATACCAGAGATCTGCAAGAATGACTGACTTATGATAGTCCTTCAGCCCTCATGTTCTCACAAATTCTCACAAGCAAATATCAAGATCTGGGGGGGGGGAAACATAATCCTATAATGAGAATTAGTAACATGTAATGATTTAAAAGTGCACAACTTGATGGGAAAGATGTTGCTTAGCAACATCAGCAGCTGGATCTGCTGTAAAACCGTGATGTTGCTTGGCAACGAAAAGCTGAGCTGGCCTGTTATGAGAGCTGTGAAATGGTATTTTGCTGCCCTTCCCCCAGGATAACCAGAAATTGCCTGTCAGGATCGAGCCGCTGAATATCAGGGAGGACTGAGGGTTTAAAGGACAGCGAATTAGACAGCTCTTTGATACAGCTGTGCTCCAATTAATGTACAAGTATGACAGAAAAGAAACAGGGGGACTCTGAGTACCTGCTACTAGGATACAACAGAATTTTTTAAAAAGCAGATTCCGAAAGTTTAAAATTATTCTTCTTATTTCTGGCTAATTTCCAATCAGTAGAACAACCTGCTCCAAAAGTGTTTTGACTTCTGATGGGATTCAACCTCTTCATATAGTGAAAGTATTCAGAAAAGTTTTATTCATGCTCACAGTAATGAAATACTTAAATATGGCAGTGGGAAGAGTTAAAGAAAATGTGGAGGCCTTGTTTACACATAGAACCACTAGAAGTGATTTCAGAAAGTAGTGAAAGACATCAAGTGCCTGCAAGACTTCACCTCTCCGTTTAACATCTGTACAGACAGTCCCTCCTCCCTCCTTCAGATCTTTTAGTCCAAACATTCATGGCATAAAAGGTGTAGAGGAAGACACATAGTTTCATGCAATAATCACAGAATCACAGGATATGAGGAGTTGGAAGGGACCTCGAAAGCTCCCCCAGTCCAACCCCTGCCAGAGCAGGATCACCAGACCAGGTCACACAGGAACACGTCCAGGCGGGTTTGAATGTCTGCAGAGAAGGAGACTCCACAACCTCTCTGGGCAGCCTGGGCCATGCTCTGGCACCCTTACAGTAAAGAAGTTTTCCCTCATGTTCAGGTTGAACCTCCTGTGCTCCAGCTTGCTCCCATTGCCCCTTGTACTATCATAAAAGTGATTCTGGAAACCTTAGGTGTGTTTCTGTTACCTAAAAGAGCTATCTAGTGTCCCACTGGACACCTTAGGGTCTTCTCTGGAAGACACAGGTCTCAGATAAGTTTTGGTTTTTATCTGCCAGCCCCGTAACGATGTCACGGTCACCTCAGGGTGTCTAGAATGGTGCTCAATGCCTACATCTGTGGCTCTGAATTACCTTTCCCTTGTGCATTGAGCATTATATGCTTTGAGCACATGTATATTCCCTTTTCTTTGCACTGACTGCAGATCTCAAAGCCATGCAGAGGACCTCGTCTTGAAAAGTGATGCCAAAAAGCGTTTCACAAAAGATATACGATCCAAATACAATCCAAAAAATATCATCCAAGGACTGGAGCCTTTCTCTTTCCAAACCACATTTATACCAGCAGTTTCTCACCAGATTCCATATGTGGCACTCAAGTCAGTGGGAGGCTGTTGATCCAGATGAAACACACAGCTCTGTGCAGTGGCACCGACTCTCTCTGTGTGGCTATGGAGAGGTGGAAAAAAGCTTCAAATTTAAGTTCCTAAGACTACAACCAGGTAACAGAGCTTGGGAGCTGTGGAGGAGGCTGACCTACATAGCTCACCTGGCCAATCTGTGCCTCTCATGGTGCAGGACTGCAAATTATTTCCTTATTATTATTGTCTGCCTTTTATAAACAGCTGATTATGATTTATGAAAAATACCTCCCCCATATGCATATTATGAGACACATATGACTCTATTATTCAGGTCCATGGCCAACTCGGCAAAGTGCTTTTGTGTCCTCACACTCTAAATGCACACTCACTCACTCAAAGTGAGTGATCCCTGTTCCTAAACCTCAAACAGAGGCAGGAAGGAGATTACTCTGACTTGGGGTGAAGTTTTGGAAGGAACAGTGAGGGGTCTGAGGTGAAGGATGGGTTTTCAGACGCTGCTGGCTCTCTGCTCCCAGAGCTGCTCTGCCTGCAGAGGTGTCCAGTCACAGCCCTGGGAATGGTGGGACACAACTTAGAGACAAAAATCCATGTTATGATGAGATAGAACATGAGACCTAAGCAAGGTAGAAACCAGTTGGTTCAACATGTCTCTAGAGGCACATAGAAAGCATGGGAAGAATGCATTACAAGGTGAATTATTTGTCTTTTTTCATGTCCTTTCTCCTTCAAACTATTTTCCTTGCTGTCCCCTCTGTAGTATTTATCTCTGGAGGTGATTCTACCCCTCTGCTCTGCTGTGGTGAGACCCCACCTGCAGTGCTGCATCCAGTTCTGGGGCCCCCTACATAAGAAGCACAAGGACAAGCAGCTGTTGGAGCGAGTCCAGAGGAGGCCACAAAGATGATCAGGGGCTGGAGCAACTCCCCTACGAGAACCGACTGAGAGAGTCGGGGCTGTTCAGCCTGGAGAAGAGAAGGCTCTGGGGGGACCTTATAGTGACCTTCCAGTTCCTGAAGAGGTCCTACAGGAAAGCTGGGGAGGGACTTTTTACAAGGGCAGGTAGCCATAGAACGAGGGGGAATGGTTTTAAACTGGAAGAGGGGAGATTTAGACTGGATATTAGGAAGAAATTATTTACTTTGAGGGTGGTGAGGCCCTGGCCCAGGTTGCCCAGAGAAGCTGTGGGTGCCCCCTCCCTGGCAGTGCCCAAGGCCAGGTTGGACGGGGCTTGGACCAGCCTGGGCTGGTGGAGGTGCCCATGGGGGTTGGACTGGGCGGCTTCCAACCCAAACCATGCTGTGATTCTTCATGCAGTCCCTTTTTTCTCCTCCCTTTGGCCAAGAAACTCAGTGGAAATATAAAGGGGAGCGAAGAGTTGCCATAAGGTCTGGTTTTCTGGGAGCTGAGGAGAATGGCAGAGGTAGGGTGTGAAGCTGCTCAGAAGGGATTCGTTCCTCCTTGGTCTCCTTTAGCCATGGACTCTGATCCAGCTGTCAGCAGCTGCCTCTCCCTCACTGCGGCTGGCAGCAATATTTCATCTCTTGCTTTCCTGGCCTGAGGTGTGTGTTGACATGTCAGAGTTGGCGGTTGCAGCTGCTTTCTGGGCTTCATGCTTACACACCCTTCATGCCCACACAAATATCACGGGAGAGGAGGACTCGTTCTTGGGCTTCTCAAAAGCCTCCAGCACTCAGAGATTTTCGTTGGGCTGTGGGGTGACCACTTACTGATTTTTTGTGCTGGCCCAAGACAGGTTCATAATCACGTATACACACTCACACACATACAAACACATGTGTATGTTACATATAATGTGCATATAAATGCATATATCCTATACAGGTTATGTTCTTCATCCTCAGAGACCATTTAGCCTGAAGGTGTTTTCCGTAATCTTACGAGAGCTGTTTGATCACTGGGTGAAAATAAATTAGGTTATAAACTCAGCTACTGAATATTTAGCAGTGAACAATATTCTGACTCCAAATGTGTTTTACCAGTAGTGAGGGCAGGCTATGAAAGTTGTGTCTCTCAGGAGGCTTGCACCTCAACACAACTTGTTAATAGGCAGACCAAGGTTACGTTTCAGACTCTAGTCCAAGCAAATATACTAAATCTTTGCAGGATGAACTCTGGGAATGGAGTCACTGACTTCTGAAATAATTTTGTAGTCAAAATAGCATTCATAAAGCCATAAATCCTTGTTTACAAAGATGCTGAAGTTGTCTGGAAAAGTATTTACTTTGAAATGAAACTGGCCAAGTTTCTCCAATCTCCTGCACCTTGAAAGCAGTTATATTAAGTCAACACAACAGTGACATTCCTGTACTGTAAGCATTTATGTAGGATTATTTATGGGAATTCCTCGCTGATTTCCAAAGCGGGATAACAGCACCAACATTTTACAGAAGCAGAAACTGAGGCACAGAGGGCTTGAGGCCATTGGCATATTGTGCAACCCTGGACTAAGCAGGAAATTAGGGTTGGAGTTCAGTCCTCAGAATATCAGCACAGAATGCAAACAATTACTGGTTTGATTTGGCATTGCTGGTCTAAAGGAATAGGTTGTACTTGACATGGAACATGTACTGGATGAGGGCCTTTTCTCAAGGATGTTACACTGACTTGGCCCTGCACAAAAAGACCCTCGCACATTTCAAGGCTAATCGAGACTGAAATACTTCCTTAGACTTATTTGTAAGGGTAATTTTGTGCACAGTAACGTCACAGAGGTATTGTTATAGATATCATAAATAAAGAAGGAAAGAAAAGCAGTAAGGCTAAAATAATTTTTACACGCTTTTTTCCCCCAAAGGATAATAATTGCATAAGAGCGAGAATGCTTCCTTACTGTCATTACCATTGTTTCATCACTGTTGTAATGCTTAAAATTAATGTGATGAATGAGTGTTTAAAGATGAATATGAATGGAAATTATAAACCCATTTTCCCCTATTTTACTCCTTTGATTCAACTAAGCAGCCATGCAAAACAAGACTGAGAAGTCAGTTAAAGGCAGTCCCTAAAGATCTTGATGTCTGCCTTTGTAGCAGTGGCTTTTTAAAAGGATAACCCAATGCTGTGCTGGTGGGCAGTGGTCCCAGTGATCCACAGTGGCTGGTGGAGATGAAGGTAACTGAGCTGCTCCCTGTTGTTGCAGATGGCACAGCTCTTCAGCCTTTTGATAGACATAAATCTGACCGGCGCCTCCTGATGACAGATTTCAACTCATATAACTTATTGCCTCATCCAGCTGGGTCTACACTATTTATATTCATGTTATCATTTTCCACATATATAAACAATATCCAGTTTCAGGAGTTCACTCTTAATTTACAGGTGTATTTTTCTATTGGCATTTCTTCATTAGTGAATATGGTAGTTGCAGGCTTTACAGTGCTCACTCTCCGTTTTGGTCTGGGAACGGTTTCCTGGAGACCAAGCTCACAAAATAATTGTTGTTATACATAATTAGGCACTATATTTACATTTAAAGCAGGGATTGCAATACTGAATGAAAAATCTGGAAGAAAATCTTCAGAAAACATCTGCAAATCACTGCAATATCGGCTTCCTGAGTCTGCAAACAGCCTGGTTCATAAATATGTAATCTCCCCTTTCATCTCAGTAAGTTTTGACATCAAAACTGAATTATATTTTTAGAACATTGGCTATAGTTACTTTGGTTTTGGTCATTACAACAAACAGAACTTGACAGATGAGCAGATGAAATTCGATTCTGCAGTTGCTTTCTAGATATCTCTTATTTATCTGTTTTTCTACCGTCACTGAGCTGTTCTTTTCACCCGTAAGAAAGTAACAAAAGGTAATAAAGTGAATGGAAATAAGCAACATTGCCCTAGTTCTTCTCCAGCTGCACCTACAATGTCTATAATCTTAGCAGACAATGGTATCACTGCAGTCCAGGGACTGGATTCATATTCGGACTCAAAAGTAAAGTGGTCTGAGAAGTAAAAATGCTAATTTATTGGGAAGCAAAATGCCACAAGTCAGCACCGATACCTGAAATGATGACAGAAAAGCAGTGCGATGTGAAAAGCAGCACACAGATTTTTCAGCTTGACAGATTTTTTCTGAGATTTCATCTTTCAGATAGAAATGCTACATGTTAATGCAAGCCTTATGACTGTCTCTTTTGGATATTAAGAACCAAGTGCCTTTTTGTACTGCACGTCCTTTTGCTGACTAAAAAACACCTTGTCTTGTTAGAGCAGGAGCTAACATTAAAAAGAATGCCTAGGCCGATGCTATATGCAAGTTCACAGATGACACTTTTGTTTCCCAGTTACAGAAATGGATTTTAACTCAACACAAAGCAGTGTGAGATATTAGTAAATGAAAAAATTATAAAACTTCTGCTCTTAACATGAAACCATGACAGAACATAGGGAACTAAATATCAGTCACTAGTACCGAAAAAGTCCATATTAACCATATTTCAAGTAGTAGAATGAGCACAAAATCAGGCCTACAATCATGTATGACTGAAGTATGTTCTTCTGAAATTAAAGGACTAAAGCAAGTCAAGGTTGGTATCTTACATCCAGATGTGATTCTTTTTAATTTTTTTCTTTGCATGAGCAAACTCTTAAAGGTTATTTGGTGAAGTCCTGTTATTTGGTGAAGTCCTGTACATCTAGAAGGGAATAATATTCTTTTTAGAAAAGTGTGATAGCCTGTAGGTTGAATCAAACCTCTTTAAATTGCCATAGGAAGCTATGATCACAGAATCACAGAATCACAGAATCTCAGGAGTTGGAAGGGACCTCGAAAGCTCATCCAGTCCAACCCCTGCCAGAGCAGGGTCATCAGAGCAGGTCACACAGGAATGCGTCCAGGTTGGCCTTGAATGTGTCCAGAGTAGGAGACTCCACAACCTCTCTGGGCAGCCTGGGCCATGCTCTGTAACCCTCACAGTAAAAAAGTTTTTCCTCATGTTCACATGGAACCTCCTGTGCTCCAGCTTGGGACCATTGCCCCTTGTCCTGTCATTGGACATCAGAGAGAAGAGTCTGGCTCCTTCCTCCTGACACTCACCCTTTACAAATTTATAAACATTAATGAGGTCACCCCTCAGTCTCCTCTGCTCCAAGCTAAAGAGACCCAGCTCCCTCAGCCGCTCCTCATAAGGGAGATGCTCCACTCCCTCCATCATCTTTGTGGCTCTGTGCTGGACTCTTTCAAGCAGTTCCTGTCCTTGAACTGAGGGGCCCAGAACTGAACACAATATTCCAAATGCGGTCTCACCAGGACAGAATAGAGGGGAAGGAGAACCTCTCTGCTCTACAACCACACCCCTTCTGATACACCCCATGATGAGACTGTAGGATATGGTAACACAAAAGGCTTAAGCTCAATTTCCAAAACCTTTGAAAACTTTTTTACCGATAGAAATAGTTTAATAATGCCATGGTTCAAATATTGGTTTGGGGCTGGTGAGTCTTCATGCAGGAACTAAATACTGCAGGTATGACAATTAAGAAATGTTCAGGCTAATTTATTAGAATGCAGGAATATCTCCATGTTCCATGCTTCTGGCACACATCACCTTTTGATGTGAACATTGCAATGATTTAAGAGTCCACTAGGGAAACTGAAAAGAAAACCCCCAACTTTATGTACACCATGAATTTAAACCTTCTGCCCCCTTGCATCATGCAGAGATTTTCATATGGGTTCAATAAAACTGTGCAGTGCTCTAAATTTGTGGGTAAAATCAGCTCCTTCTCATAAAGAAAGTGGTTAAGTATAATTTCCAGTGTGCAGTTGGAAGTGGCATGGAAACTGTGAGTAACAGACAATGTAACAAGTAGGCATGCAACTTATTCCAACAGTTAATAATAATTACTGTCGTTTCAATTGTATCAATATGCTGAATATATATAATACAGACACATACAGAAATATGAAACCAAAATCTTTACAGACGAATCAAAAGCTATTTGGGGAAGATGAAAAACGGGGTAATATCTGACATTATACTAGGCTAATAGTAACAGAAGTGACAGACAGCAATGTATAATACATCACACACGTATCCCCCTGAAGTGTTTGAGAATTCAGTCTGTATATACCATGCTAAAACCACAATGCAGCACATTGAAATCTAGGCATGTAAGGTCCAAAACTCTGATTTATTAAGCTATGCTGTAAAAATTGAGGTTTTGATACTCATGAACTGCTTTTCTTGTACTTTTTTCCCTTCCCTTACTGCAGCAATCTTTGTGCTTCTGGCTTCAGTCAGGAGTTGCTCACGATGTCAGACTGTGTTAACATCAGAAACTGGTTTTGCTCCAGAAGATCTAGAAACATCCTCTCTGCTTCTTTCAGAGGGTGACTGAAAACCTGACATTGAACCTGAAGTGCATGGAAGTGATGCTGTTTGGTTGACACTTCACAGAATCATAGAAAATAGGGCTGAGGGACATATCCCTCCTCTATTTTACTGTGTATCTCCCCAAAATAGTTACAGTTTTTATGGGTCTGCTGGAAGAAGCATGTTTTGGGAATGGGAAAAATGTTCTGAAATCATATTTATTTCCCAAAGAATTCCTTCGGAAATAGATGCCATTTTGTCTAATTTGATCAATTCCTCAGTCAAATCTATTTTGCACAAACTGCTCTAGTGTTGGTTCACTAATTAAGCTTCCTGTTTTCCTTCATTGTCTCTAGGCAGATTATTTAGTGGTCCTGCTTTTTTACTCACAGTTACACTGGTCCTGTTTCCTTCTAAAATATTTCTGTTGCAAATATGGCAACTGTTCATATATTAAAAAATGTTAGCATGATATCTATCACATTATGTTCTGATAGCAAGAAAAAGTGACTACATTAGACACCCAGTGACGTTGCCATGAACCAGCAAATCTTCTCTGACTACTTATATCCACTAAAGCAGAATTCTTCTAGGTAACAAAATAAATCACTCTTACCTTCTATTTATGTCCAGTCCTATTACAGTACACATGAAGCAAACAAACATATCCTAATCCATTTGCAAGGAGTGGGAGCTGGCTGAGTCTTGGGTCTGACCAGGAACCAAGAGCGTTAGCTGGATCATATGCTTGCTGTGAAACCAGAGAAGTAAATGAGTCTGTCAAGTCCTAACTAGCATTTTATGACAAATTTAATTTGGCAAGAATATCTAGTTGAGTGTTTGGTCCAACTTGCTCAGCCTTGTATATTCTGTGTCTCTATTTTGATCAACAGATAGGTTTTCAGAATGTCCTGCATTCAGGAGTTTCTAATGAAAACATACAAAAATTAAATCAAACTGTTTTTCACCATGCGATTTTTAGAAGCCAGCACTTAAAAAGGATTATGTAAGAAAAATAAGAAGTATTATCTGTGATGGCTCTATTCCTATACTGACTGTCAGCATTGCAACTCTTCAAACCATTAGTTGCTGCAACTGAATACAGAATCAACTGAATTTAAGCTGTCCATTTAGCTTTAAGCTTAGATCACAGACGTAGGGTAAAATTTTACACTTTTCAGACTTTTCATGGACTGAAAGGGCTTCTATAAATGTTGTCCCACTGGCATCAGGAAACACAAAAGCTGATCTGAACGTCTTTGGCAGTAGTGGCTTCCCCTCCCCTAGAATGAAGGCCCATCTTTCCAGAAAAGAGGTCAGTGGCCAGTATGAAGGCTTGGTCTGACTTCCCTCAGCTGCACAGCACTGATTGAAAGCTGCTCAGCATTACAGGTCAAACATTCTCTAACACTGCCATAAAATCATTTTTAATGCTATTATTCTCTAGTATTGCCAAGGTTGGAACTGAGGGCATTTATTTTATTTCTTTTTTTTTTGCAGTAGTTTTTTTGAGTGGTTTTGAGCAGGTGTCCTTTCTAACCAGCCCCATGTGACAATCCAAGCACATCCAGCCATTGACAACTTGATTTACTAACAATATAACCAAGCTATAATGTATCAGCTTTTTCCTAGACTAGGTTGCTTTCCGCAACTTGCCCTGTGGAAAACACTTGATGAAAAACATAAACCTGATACTTCTGGAGCAAGTGCAAAGTGACCACTGATCTCCCTGAGCCAGGGTATGCAAGCCTGTCATGGTCACAGATCTCCGTTTCAAAGCTGGAAAGATGCATGGGTGTAGATGTAGGTGATATAGATGTAAGTGATGTAGATGTAGATGTTGTAGATGTAGATGCAATGGCAGGGTACCGAAAACTCAGCCAGTGAGGATTAGATCTCCCATCCATAGTCCCACCTAACATTCCTGGCCAACTATCAGCCCTTCTACCTTTCTACTTTCCAAAATCCCTTTAAAATAAGATTTATGGATATATGAATTAGCATCTACTTACTTAACCTCTGAATCTATAATTAAAAAGCTTTGACATGAGGGGATGGAGATTTTTTTCTTAACTCCTACAAGTATAGCAGGTTTCTAACCCATCTCTTGGGCTGTGTAAAGGGAAAAAGGTCTACTCCTATGTAATTAGGAGCTTGATCCTGAAGAGCTGAATCATGAAAAACAAATCCAAGCTATAAGCACTCTATTTTTTGGATAAGATGAGATTTTGTAGGAAATACTAACTTTGTAATGCAGATTAGAAGCATGTCGGCCATTGTCATCCTTAGTTTCTGCCTGAAGATAAACATGTCTTTTTAAAGGCAGGTTACTTGAAAAATAGTTTCCAAAACACAGAACATTCCAAAACATTGAGGTAGTATAAAATCTGTTCATTAAAAAAACCCCAGAAATAACTGAAGTGGCCATGGTCCACATATTTCAATATAATGTCATCAATGTTCAAAATGATAACATAGTCAAATTCATGTTATTCTTAAAAATAGTGAAGTATTACTTTAATCTGATCAGTTCTAGTGGGAATGGCTAAAAGTGACTTCAACTACCTGAAGATCTATAAGAGGCTTCGGTCACCAGAAGCAATACTCTGCCTACAGATGTTCAGCGTTGTGTTTTATAGCCTGAAGCAAACCTCATTGTGCATGAAGGGACAAAACATCGTAGTCCGTTCTCACTTAAGAACATCATCAAACATCTGCATAATCTTTCCAGTGACTAGCCAGCTAATTTTATCTCTGAAATTCTCCATGAGAAACACACATTCTTGTCGTTACATGGCAACTTAAAATCAACAAGCAATCCCTTCTGAAACAAATCCTTACAACTATTTCTGAAAAAAGAACAACGGTGGACGAGAGCCATATTTTACAACTCCAGCATTTGCAAATAGCTATGACAGGCTGTAATGTTGTAACATGTTTTTTAAACAGCTATTTTAGGGCATGCAGACTTAATGATCAGTCTCTTGGTCTTAGAAAGATCCTGACTGAATAGACATAATCCTGTAGACTACTTTATAGGTTATGTGGACTGTAAAACAAGTTCGGCAAGAGATCACAAAACTGTAAAACCCCAAAGGAGACACTGTTTTTCCCTGGTAAGGAGAAAAGTTTCTTTTACTTCTAAGATGCTCCCTTTGCTTTTTTGTAATGTCTAAAACGTAATTAGTAAACTGTTTTGAGTCCAGACATTTTTAAATGTAAAGAACTAATAAAAAAATTACTTACCCAATTTTCCTTTAGACTACAAATTAAAATGTACCACTCTGTCCCTGATTTCTCTAACCTTCTGCACTCCTTCACTTCTAGCTGCTGTATGGATCCCCTTTCTCCCTGGATCACATGAAAGTGTTCTATTAATGTGAATTGGCTTATGGTTGAGAACACTATGCTGGCCAGCTACGAGGTGTAAGGAATCTGACCCAGGGAGCTGTGAGGCTATGACACATCAGTTCTTCGCAGGAATCCTCAGTTGCTGGATGAGAATAACAGGAGACAGGTCCTGTACACGGGGTGTACATGGTCATCGCTGTTCATATGCTGTTTGCTAAAGGCAATGAGACAAGTTTCACGATGCACCAATGTAACTGGAATTTTACCCTCTGGCTTTTCACTCCAGGACTGTAGCTATGAAGGATCAGGCTGTGTCTCTCACCTGACTTAGTAAGCAAAGTTTGGGAAAATCAATCCATTTACCACGTGAAAAACTTCTATAACCACAGCATGGCTAAAAGTGTTAGCTGCCTTAAGAAAACCACTGCAAGTAAGCACTGCTCCACGTATTTCATGAGGAATGCTTTGCTGGAGTTCAGAATAAACACTCAAAGCCTAGGAATGGTAGAAGATTACCTGGCAGGGGGGAGAGGAGGAAAAAGACAACTCCTGCCTCCATTCCATTCTTCATCCTTCTGCCAGGGTTCAGACTTCTCTTGCCCACACGGTCAGAAAAGAGGGAAAGCAGCTTCTTTCTTCTCACGATGGAGAAAAGATGGATCTTTCAGCCATAGGAGTTGAAGTTAGTGTTACATCTGTGAGCCTTTCAGGAAAAAACCATGCCACTTCAGTACAGAGTTGTATCAACTAGAAACCACCAAAGCACGTGTTGCTGGAATAGGAAACCCGCACCAATCCTAGAACTGCCTTTTAAGTAGAGCATGTTTTCAGTTACATGGTACTTTTGGAAAAACCTCCTTTGGAATACATTATTTCAGAGGAAAAAAATATTTTTTCCATAATAGGTTGTGAGTTACAGGTCTTTAAACACATGTAATAAAAATACAATCACATCAGCACAAGATATGAAGAAATGATTGCTGTGATAGGATTAAACCTGTCACAGAAGCGCTTAGGTTTAAGTCAATTGCTTGCATGGTGCTGGCAATGTCTAATAGGCATTAACTTCTGGACTGCTATAAAGAAAATTGAATTGCTATGAATTTTCTGGGAATACAGAAATTATTGGCATATTAAAATATCAGTGTCCAAAAAACTGCCATGCAGGTATGCAAAATATGGGCACAGCTCTACACAGCACTAACTGGGTTTTTCTTCTGCAAAAGTCTGGCATTGTTCTGTATTTGCATTTAATTCTTTTTTCCTCCATTTGAAATGTAGTGGACAGACCACCAAGGCAGCAGCTGTCTGGCTGTTCTCCGCTCTGAGGCATCATTGATGTATGTATATATGTCCTGCTCCTTCTTGCAAAGATTCTTTACTCTTTCCTAAACTAAACTGCTGTTTGATTGCAGGGAAAAAGTGGAAGTGTTTTGATCTCCACCAGCATGACTTACACATGTTGTTGTAGCAACCTTGTGTCAATCTTTCACTTAATGAAACCTTCCAAGTCATTAAAAACAAAGAGCTCCTGGTGCCAACGAGGGTTTGATCCTGTCGGGGCTTTTTCCCTGACATCCCACCAGATTGGGCCCCAGGGTTTTTTTTCAGAGTTCTATTAATAATTGTTCTTTCATATTCCCCTGAAAATACCTTCTTAGACTGGCACAACGTATACTGTGATTTGATGGGCTGTAACCTAATCCACTCCGCTGAAAGAGTAGCTGGTGCCAGATTTTTAACTCCCACAAGATTATCTGTAAACATGGAAATAAAAGCTTCTGCAAGAACCAAGTGTATGAACTTACACTTGCACATTGCTAAAACAGGGGTGTTCTTTTAAATCAGCTGCAGTTATTAAAATAAATTGCCCTCATCTCTGCTTGCAAAGCTGGCAGTCGAATGGCAAATATCTTAGATGATTTGTTTCTGATGTTTTCAATTAGTCTAGGTCCCATTTCAGATTACCAGGATTATCTTTATGTCAGGAGCAGCCACCACTGAGCAAAAGGTCCTGTGTGGCAATGTTCTTACACAATTAATTTCTTGCTTTATCTCTTTGTCTGGAATAGTAGCATTTATTGTGGTGTATTGAGGGGAAATGCAAAATGTTTGTGTTTAAAATCATATGCAGTGCTCCTGGGCAGTGACAGAACTGCCTCATTTAAAAACATGTATTTTTCCATTAAGGCCCAGGAACATCTGCTGTCAGACTGGGGATCCTCACACCAGGAGACCAATCTTCTAGAACTGGACAAACAATTAAATCTGATAGTAAATCAAATGGTGGTAGATTCACAGTTTATTGGCTCTAGATGAGCACTACCATGCTGGGCAGCTCCTGAGCTGTCCGAGATGCACAATCAATACCTCTGGTAATTCACTTCTCGGCACCATGAAAAACCACATTATTTCTCTGTATTTGATGACTGCCTGTTGCTTGCTGAAATGCAGTATCCATATGAGCTGCTGCTTGTCATGGTATATGCAAGGTATGCAATGTTAAGGATTAGAATTCAGTTGGAGATCTGCTAAATGCCAAGAGCTTTATGTGCATTTCTGCATTGAGAGGAGGAAAAAGAGGGGATGGTGAAATCTGCAGACAGTGAATTTCTGCTAACAAATTTGAAATATTAATTTTAAGATTCCTCTATGTGACTCTTCTCATTTAAATGAGAATAATGTTTTGCATACATGCATGTATAAGAACTGAATGGAAGAGAGATGGAAAAATAGTCTTGGTGAGTAAAAACAACTTGAAAATCTCACAATGAACTGAACACAGACCATTTTCTGAAGTTACTGTTTCTGCTGTTGATGATAACAATTGGCATATATACAGAGTAACAGTCAGAAAAGTAGAGATCTGGTCATCTGGACAAGCAGAACTTTCAAAACCAGAATGCAGGGGAATGGCTGGCAATATCGCAAGACATTTAGTTCATATTATTCATAATCAGATGATATTAAAAAAATGTAAGTCATGTATACTCATATTTGTTAAGCCTATATTTGCATCTGGACTCACTGGGAGGAGAAAGTCCACATACATTAAGGGCACACATGACAGCTTCTTAATAATATTCCCCTATATTTCTCTTCTTTCTGAAGCTATGTGTTGTGAGTCAGCTTACAGAATGCAATGGCATGATTTTGGAAGGTGAGGTCTGGGACATGAGAGGTGATATTGCATGTGTTGTAAATTAAATTTCAGATAAATAATGTAATTCTTAAACAGAGTTGGTGGTACGTAGGGCAGAAACTGTGGGTTGCATGGTGCCTCTTGTGGCTTCCAGCTGTTGAACTATGTTTGAAAATCAGCTTAATGTGTTTTCCTAAGAAAATAATTGTTGGTAGGATGCCGTATCACTGTGAATGGGAGGGGAACACTGCTGCGAATTCTCTTGAATAACACACAATATGCCGTTGCTATAGCTGAGACTGGTAAGAGTTCCTCACAACCTGTCCTAGAGCCTGAAACACTGTTTTCAGCCCTCATTCTTCTGCTTTTCTCTGCCTTTCACTGTCTGTATATCAGGAAACTGCTGTCCACAATACTGCTACAGCACAGGTCAAAAATCATTCACTTGATAAAATACTTTACGGACAAGAGCTGGAAATGCAGGATCTACTTACTGCACAATTCAGGCACTTCTTCCCACTGAAATCAACAGGAGTCAAGAACCTAGACATCTCTGTAGATGTAGGGCAGCCCTGCAGAATGTATGTGCCCACCTACCTGCAGGATAACCAGTGCTGGCACAGTGGCTCTGTGTCACCTCCCAGCCATGACACAGCACAGAGGTTGTGCTGGTCGGGACTCCCACCCCTGAAACTCTGTCCTCCTGCAAAAAGGTGCAGTTATACCTTTACTTCCAGCAGTCCCAGATTCAGTCTCTCCCAAAATGCCACGATACTTCCTTACGCTGTCTGGAACCGCCAGCCTGGCCTCTGCAACAAGAAGGAAAAATAGGAATTAGGAGTCCTGATAGCATCCATCTCCTATCCCACCCACAGCTCCGTGGTGACAGACCAGTCCACACCAAAAGCAGCTTGGGCTTTTCCTCCCATTCCCTCCACTCCCAAGTGACACCTGTAGCCTCAGTGAAAGAGGTTTTGGGGATGAAACTGAAAACTGAATTCAGATTAAACGCCACCGATCTATGTGGAGTAGTGTCATTTCATACAGAAATACAAACCTCTGTAGGAGTGTGACAGTAATTGATGAAATTGTTTTGCAGTGCACAATATTCTTGTTAAAAGTGAGTTAAATGCTGCATGGTATTTGTTGCGCTATTGTGCTTTTTAGTGTTTCAATTTTGGTTAATGTAGGTTGCCTCTTTAAGAACACTTTAGCTATTTTACCATGTATTTGAGACAAAGAGCAGCCTGTGGGATGTTTTGCTCTTGTACCCAATGACTCACAGGCCATGCTTGTGTAAGCACCAAGAAAGGTCAAACATGGATTTCAAGAAAGCCAGCACCATCTTCAGAAACACAAGATAAGTGTTTGGATGAGACTGGATACAAGATTTCCTCAGCAAGGTATTGAACCTCTCACCTCATATTGAACCCTTTATGTCTCAACTCAGCATTTTGCATTTTGCACCATATTACAAAGTCTTTGGAATAGGAAATATTTCTTCCTATGTGTTTGTGTACTTGCATGGCACAATGGGCCCCAGTCTTGTTTGGATCCTCTCTTGAGTCTTTCTGTGTTAGGGCCCAAAAGCATATTACTCATAACGCATTTGCAATGTAAATTTGATAGCGCTCTACTAGTCACACAAAGTATAAGAATAGGAAATTGTTCAAGAGTCCAAACTAGAATTCAATCATTTTGTACCAAAAATGGAAATATTTTAAACATGCATTTTGAAAGATAGCTTAGGCATAGTTGCAGTCTGTAGTCCAGCAGAAGTACGGGTTTGGGGGAGACAAGGTAGAGCCATGACTGAACTGAATCAGTCCCATCTTTGAAGATGCTTTAGAACACCTGCTAAAAATACTCCAATAAAACACCACAGTAATTAGAGCAACGCAATAGTATTAATCACATAATGAAACACTGTTATGTATTTGTATTTTACAGGATTAATTTGAACTTGAAAGTTAAGCAGAGAAAGCTGCAAATGAATTCCCAGGTTCCTTGCAATGAAAAAGGTATGATTTTTAAAGACCGTTAGGAAACTTCCTAGAAATCAACTTTTAATGTTGTGAGAGACCGAAAGAGTTAATGCCTCAAACATTGTAGTCTTGCAATTGTGAACCCTGTGTAGCAGAGCTTGCTTTAAAACCATTGCAAAATAGGACTTAAATGATCCAAATGACAAAGCAGCTACTTCTTTCTGCCTCTCGGACTGCTTCACCAACTTCCAGCCTCCTGAAGCCCTCAAAAAAGTCACTGTGAAATTGCAGAGGTCCTGAACTCCATGATTAAGGGGAGGTACATGGTGTAACCAGGAAAGCAGGAATTAAGCCTTTAGCACATATGGCTGTTTTGAGTTTCTTACAGATTATGGCAACTTGATATTATTCCATATTCTTTTAATTCTCTTTTCATCTGAATCTTGTGCAACTCTACAGTTACCACTCAAATAGATTGCAATTGATTATTTTATTTGATTGGTGTGGTAACACAAACCAAAAGTCTGCTTCAAGGAATTCTTAAGGTAGGATCATCAGGACATCAGAAATAATCATTCATCAAACTTCCTAAACTATGGATATTTATACAAGAGTTCTACTACTTACAATGAACTAGGAGAAACTCAGGGCAATGACAGACATTACTTGGCCCCCTGATCCAAATTAGGAGCCAGATCCACCTTTACACAAAACTCAACCCTAATGATACTGGCACTGGGAAAAAGGGAGGAGAAACTGTATATAAAAGAATTTTTGTTTTGGTCTGTCATATTAAATGGTCATCATGAAATGACAATCTGAACGTTGCTGAATTTTCCAGACTTGTAACGCTCGTTTGTGGACAATTTAAAAATACTGAAGATGCATTTCTTCCTTATACATATTCCTGCATTTAACTCAGCTTTAACTTTATTGGGTTTTTTTGTACTAACAATGCCACCAGTCATGATTAACTAATTTAGGAGTCTATTCCATTTCCAAGTATGTATTTGTTACTTTATTTGCCAAAGCACAGATCCCTGCTTAGTGACTACGGAAATATTTGCATTAGAGACGCTCAGTACCATCCTTTTGTCAGTAATTTTCACCTCTTCTCCTCAGATGTTAGCTTAAAAGTAGATGAAAGATTTGCTGCCATCAGTTTCATCATCACTTTCCCACTCCTTATTAAAGGTGAAAGTGCTGAGACTTTTCTGCTCCCGTTTTAAAAGCAAATAAAGGCTGAAAACTTCCATAATCCAAGAGGTTAAAAGTCACACCAGGCAGGAGAGGACTCTTCGGCGGTTTAATCGCAATGATTTCGGCACAATTTATTTCGGAACAAGTCGAGCACCTGGCGAGGCTGCGACCGGCGGTGGCTCCGGCTGGCGAGGCTGCGCCCGGCGGTGGCTCCGGCTGCCGCATTCCCACCCCGCTGCGAGGCCGCTGTCACCTCAGCGAGGCGTCGCCGCTCTCCGTGCCGCCTCCCGCCCTGAGGGCGAGGATCCCGCTCTCCTGAACTCTCCGCCTACGAACAGCGGGCTCCGCTCGCCTCTGCCCAGCAGCGACCTCACGGGGCGGCAGCGGGGACAGCGCCCGCTCCGGAGCGGGCTGTGGTGACCTTGGCCCCGCCCCGCGCTCTCCTCACGTGTTTGGCCCTCTCGGGCCGCCGTTGCGCCTGGTAGTGGCATTTCCGCGCCCTTGGTGGTTTCCGCCGGTCCGGGCTGCCGGGGGCGGCGGC
>NW_010157836.1:24820-29381 GCF_000695765.1 Mesitornis unicolor
AGCAGTCCAGGCGGCCAGGATGCACCGAGGGCAGCGGCGATGAGCGCAGCAGAAGGACGATCCGGAACCAGTACCGGGAGCTCATCTACAGCGTGCAGCGTAAGCCCGGGGTGCGGCTCCCTTCAAGGAGCGGTTTCCCCCCTCAGGAGCGGCCCTGCCCGCCGGTCTGTGCCCGGTGCCGGGGCGGACGCGCCTTTCCTCCTGCCGGGGATGCCTCCTTGTGCCGGGGAAGTGGGGGCTGCGGTGCTGTGGTGTAGCCTGTCCTTGTTGTTTGAGGAGCTCTTAAAGCTTTCGTGGGAACTCCCAAGGGCCTTGGCCTGCTGAAATTTTGGGCCGGTGGTTAGCTCGAAATTTGTCTGCCTGGAAGCAGTGGCATGCCCAAGGATAGGAAGTTCATGAGGAGTTAACCTGCATGTAATGTGTATGACTGTGTTGATGCAAAGAAACTCTCAGTCTTAGACCTGGAGCTTTAGTTTGAAACTGAAGGTCCCAGTGTCTGCCTGCACCAGAAAGTTATCCTTAAGCTTTCCTAAAAGTTATTCTTAAGCTTTCCCAAAAGCGCTATGGGATTTGTAGCACCTTTCTTGATGTGTGTGTCAGTACTTCTCCTATGTTTGTTTGGAGTCTGTCGTTTTTCTCATGAAAGCATAACATTGTGGGGTTTTTTTTGTTAGTAAACACTGCCAAATTTAGGAACTTGTGGTGGTGTTTGTTTTCTGTGTACTTGCCAAATTTGTAGGGTGGTTTGACAAGAGAATACAACGCAGTTTATGGATGATCCGGCCTGTGTTCATGCAGGAAAACAACAGTTGTGTGTCAGTGCATTGAGTATGGTGTATGTTGAGAAGCTGTTCAGAATTGAGTACCTGAAAGCCTTGTTAAATTGCTTGTGTGCTGTTACATACATGTAAGTAACTGTAGCTGACATGGTGATCTGCAAAGATCACCCCCCCCAAGCATGGATTTTTGGGGGCTTATTTGTTTCTTTCACAAAAACCCTCAATAACTTACGAGTAAGACAAATAACATAAAGCAAAGTATGGTAGCTGGTAGCTGTCTTGACACAGATAGAGATATTTAACTGGAGCCAAAAGAAATCTGGGATCTGCTAACATAAATTTCAACCATATAAATCTTACTCCGTTGAAGTGAATGGAAAATTACTACTTCCAACTGTGTTAATGCATAAGCATTAATAAAAATGGAGCCTTAATAATCTTGTTATTAATGTGCTATAACTGTATTCTGTATTTTTCTGTGTATGATGGGCTGTGAACCAGCCAATTTTGATGTAAGCTGTAAGTATGTGTTTCTCAGTGCTTCTATAGTTAAGTAATTTAGGATTTCATTTGTCCTTTCCCCCAGAAAATCGTGAGGATATGCTGAGTTCAAAAAGCAACACATTGACAAAAGCCTTGGAAGAAGCCAATAAACTATTTAGTGGAGGTAAGAGAAATTCTGTGGTCCTTGCTGGAGGTGTTTGCTTGACTGTTGGCCAAGTTTGAGGCAATGATGGCTTATAAACAAAAAAGGGCAAGAGAATGAAGTTGAGTTCCAAGTACTTTATGGGAATTATTAAGGTATAACTTGAAATAGATATGTTTAGATGAAGAGGAATTGTTTGAATAAGTTGACATGGGGAAACAAATATCATTACGTCAGTGTTTATTTGCACTTAGAAATACTCCTTGCTTTGTCTTGACTCTGTAGGACAATGTATGTAAATAGTACATATAGAAGATATCAGTGTAGAGGAGTTCATTTCACTTGGAGAGATGAAAAGATGTCAATGAAAAAGGCATTTTATTCTTTAAGATAATGTGTTATATTTTCATGTTTACCTTTGTCAGTGTCATCCTCTCCTTTTATCGCTCTTTTCTTTTTTAAATGCAAATATTTGCAAGAATTGTGTGTGTTAGAGGTCGTTGCAAGAAAACGATTTATCCTCTATACCCAGGATAGTCTGTATGCTAAACTTTATTATTGTATTTTTGACAATTTGCCATTATTAACGTAAAATCTTTTCTGCAACAGTTTCGTGTGCACGTGAGGCTGCGCTGGATGCCCAGTTTCTTGTCTTAGCATCAAATCTAGGAAAGGAAAAGGCCAATGAGTTGCACTCTGAGATGACAGCATTTGATTCCCTGGCATTTGCAGAAGACTTGGTAAGTTTCAGACTCTGAGGTTACCAACAATTTTGCCAGAAGTTTGTCTGATTTGTTACAGAATCATGAAAAAAAGCCTTGGGTTGTCAGGCAGTACGTGACAGTTCAGATGGAATTGAACACTCTTCCTATGAATTTCTTTGACTAACTTTCTGGTTAGTTTGTTAATTGTTTTAAACTATGTTTTAAGCATTTCCAGTATGCACAGGGGAAAAACCAAACTTAAAATGCAGACATCCCCTCACATTGTTGCATTGCTGCTACTTCATCACAGTTCAGTCAGTTCGTGCTCTTAAAGTAGTCTTATGCACTTCTTTTATACTTACCACTTTGTAGTTTCCCAGTAGTTGAGTAGTTTCTTTATCCCGTCCACTGCTTTATGTGGTTTTGGCTGGAGTTCTCAAGGTCCTGTGTCGCTGACATGAAATGGGACTTTGAATTACCTGTGTGTTTTTAGACTTGACGTGTTTGTGTCTTTGTACTGTGACTGGGTGGAAGAGTTGGTTCAGAGCAGCTTTGAAGCAGACTGGTTTGGGGTTTTTTCCTCCCTGAAAATTTTCTGTTACAGCAGATTAATAAGGAGTCTGAGTCTTTGGTCAAGTCTAGAGCTCTGCAATGTGAAAAATCAGTTGTTTTATTGAAGTTTTTCCTGGATGCAGGGTTGGGCCAAATATGTTGTTTTGTGGTATCTAAGGAGCTAGGCTTCCTGGAAGTGTTTGATGTTCAGAAACTGTGAGACATCTTAGTTTTATAGTGCAATTTAAGTGATGCTTTGCTACTTCATACATAATTGAAATTCTATTGGAATACAGTGTTATTGTGTTTTCACAGCATCTTCAAGAAAGTAATTGTTCTTATGCAGTGATATTAAATATTAATCTAGCAGGACAAATGCCATCATACAGTATTTCACCATTAGTGCATCCTCTGATCTTTAAGTGAATTCTCATTGCAGCTTTTTTTCTTTTGTAGCTAACCTTCATGGGTATAAATCGCGTAGAAGTAGAAGAAAATGACAGTGATTCTGAGAGCATTTCAGCTGGCTATTTACCTAGTAATGCCTGGCATAAACTGGGAGAGGAAACAGAAAAGTACTTCAGAAGAGCACCTTCATTTCACTACATGTAAGTTTATTTAAGGAAATAGTATATACTGCAGCACAAGCTAATGGCCTTAATTGCTTCTTATCTTTACTGCTGTGGGCTTGAATAGAATTTAATCTTGGGTCACAGGGTGCCAACAAGAACTTAATGTGTGGTCTCTGTTCTTATGGTACGGTGAACTCCTCGTCTCCAAAATATTTCATATTATTTCTCTCTTTGATTTTGATTTAGATTGGCTACAAAATAATATCACTTGTATCTAGTAGAGATAACAAGGTGTTCTTGATTTGCCTGTTTCAGACCAAAACCGGTCAAAGTGATCCTTTTTCCTTTAAAAGCTGCATCTTCCCCATCTTTCTCTCCCTGTACAAGCTGCAGCCAGAATCACAAAGAGAGGAACTGTTTATTGGGGGGGATTCTTTTGGAGTTTTTTTTTTCCACCTTCTCCAGACAGTTCTGGAAGGTCAGTCTCTATCTTTTACCTGATGATTGTATTACCATGAAGAGACCAGCAGCTCTTACACGTCTGTGTTAATGGGTTGTCTTTTAGAATCTTGCTTTCTGGCTCTGCCTTTGTAAGAAATCACCTGGTTACTGGCAGATGACCTTGTGCAGAATGGTGTCATCTCTCCTGATGTGTAGGCAGCCCTTTTAGCTGCTGTCAAATGAGCCTTCATCGCCTGGCTTATAGACAACGCTCCAATTCAAAACTCTTAAAGTCAGCCTACAATAGCAAGGTCTAGTTCAGTTACATTATCAACAGTAGAGCTGATAGAATATTATTCAGTTGTCTCTGCTTTTATGCCTGTTCCACCCCCTAGTAAGTATCACTGTAATTTTAAGAAAGTTGCTGAATATAATAATTTGATCATACAATATCTGGTATTTAATATTGGATAGCTAATTGGGATATTTTAAACTCCTGTTTGCACTTTCAAGCTGTAATCTCTAAAGGATAGGTCTATTTTTCAATTGGTTTTATTATCTTAAGACACAACTGACTGCAAGAAAGACTCTTTATTTTTTTTGCACGGTAGTTGCATTTTGACATCTTTAGTAATGATGGGCTTCTTTTGATGGAGGATGTTTGACTACTTGCAAAGTGTTAATTTTAAATAATAAAGTCTAGTTCTCAGTTTAGGAAAAGAGCTACTTATTTCTGACTCCATCTGTTCTTATCTGAAGCCTGAGTTTGGGTTTTTTTTCATTATCAGTCCATGAATTCTGAAGCTGAGCAGTTACAACTCAGCCAAGATAGGGAAAAAAATGTGCTGTGGAGTTTTTGGGTACCTG
>NW_010157836.1:29412-36421 GCF_000695765.1 Mesitornis unicolor
TGCTGAACTAACTTGAATTGAGTCTCAATTCACACTCTCTCCTTTAGGCATCTAACTTGGTGGAGACTCAAGGCAACCAAAGTTAGGAGCCTAAGTTCCTTATATAGTCAATGGAGAGAGGTAAGCACTTCAAGAAAGTGCCTAAATCTAGCACGTATATTACACTCACTTTGTTTAATGAGAAACTTTTGATCTCTTCTATGTTCTACTGGTCGATTTATATTTTAAAAATTTGCAAACCTGAATTGGAATTACTGCAAACCTGAACTTACAGAAATTAAACAATAAATGAAAAAGAAAGAAATATTGTATGGAGCGAGTTTTCAGGCAGAAAAGTTCATAATAAATTCAAATGGAGATATTGGAGGATATGAACCATATGCTCTGTTTCTTAACTAGCTTTAAGAAAAGTACATTTAAAGTTTTCAGTTCAGCTAAAGAAAATAAGAATAATTGCATCAAATTGTACACATCTGTTGATAATTCTGGTGTGAGGCTGCCACATGTATCGGGAGGAATTTTTGGGGATGTTTACAAAAGTGCTGAGGCTTTATTTTTAGATATCAGTCATTACTTTGCACTTTTTATCAGGAGATCAACTGCTCGGTATATACATTTCTTAGTGTACAATGTAGAACATATTTCCATATGTATGGTGTTTTTATTTTGATTAGGTTGGGATCTTTCAAGTCTGAACCTCCTGTACCAAGGCAACGGATTGAGAGGCAGAAAAAGGCTACAGGAGGAGAACAAAAACGAGCAATGCCAGCTCAGGTTTGTGAAGTGTTCTCTTTAGTAACCAGTTGTTACGGCATAGTTATTACAAGTGACATTTTTAATCTTTCTGTTCACGTTGTTTTGGGTTTTGTAGTTACAGATTGTGAGATACTAAGGGATTCAGATTTCATTATTAGGCTTCTTGATTTGTTTTGTGTGGACTGCATTATTTCACTGAGTGGAAGGAAATAGGATTTACACACTGATTTTTCAAGTTCAAGGTTTTCAAATTTCATCGGTTTGAAAGGAAACAAAAGTTAAGCTTTTTTACTATAGCGTGTTTTCAACTTTTATTTACGAAGTGTCTATCAGTGTGTGACGTCCGCACAGAAATGTGGTTAACAAAGCTAACTCAGTAGCTCACTTAACCACTATTTTCCCTGCTTTCTGTTTCCCTATTCTTCCTGCTTTACAGAAAGGCAAAAGTCTGGGGATACTTATAGAGAGGCTCACATTTAAAACTTTGAAAAAATAAACCATGTTGTTATGGGGAATAATGCCAGTACATAGGGGCAAAATGTTCAGTATCTTTTTAAATACAGCCTACTTCATAATGAACCAAATAGTGATAGAAATTATTCTGATGCAGTTTGTACTGGGAAGGAAAGGAGCTGGAGGGTTTGAGAAAGTTGCTTCCAGAACTGAGTGACTGCTTTTGGTGGTTTGCTTAGGTAAATGCTGATAATCATTCAAACAGGTTAATCTGTGCTAGGTGTGTAGCTGTGTGTGAAGGATTCTCTGTATCTTGCTTTATTGCAAGGTGGTTGAAGAGAAAGCGTTAGCTGACAGGAACAGCAAACTACAGCAGACTGTACTCGAAAAGTGAATTTGGTGCTCTGCTGACAACAGTACTTTAAGGATCATTTGAAGTACCCTGCTTTACAGATAATGAAAAGTCTGTAAAATCACAGTAATCGTGACCTTTAACAGTGTCAAACTTCATGCCATGACCTTCCATATTGTGTTACAGCAGTGGTTATTTGAGGTGAAACTATGTTTCTTTTTTTCCAGTTAAAAAAAATGGAGGAGTCTCAGGAGGAAGCTACAGAAAAAGAGGTAGAGAGGATCTTGGGAATATTGCAAACTCATTATAAAAATGATCGTAAGTATGGTTCACTTTAGCTTTTAAAGCACTGCTTTGAGAAAATGAATGCTCTTAATCTTGCATAGTTAAGAGCAGAAACAAAGTGAGGTGGAGTTTGCAAGTAGAAATCTTTAAGTTGAAGGATATCTACTGACCTACATATTTTTTATGAACACTGATAAGATGCTGCTTGATTGCAAAGCACATTTAAATCCTACCCTCTCTTATTAGAGCATGCCATTTTTGAGAAGGCAATCAAGTGGTCACTGTGTATGTGTATGGGGGTGGCGAAAGATGGAAGAAAACAATGTTCTGTAGAAACGTTGTTTCTTTCTGCAGCAAAGTGGGGATTCAGCAATGTAACTAAAGTGACAGAAACACGTGGTTAACTTTGCAAAGGAGTAAGGACTTCAAGTTTGTATTTCCATATATTAGCTCTGTGTATGCCACCTGTTTGTGACTTTTATTGTTTTAACAAACCCATTTTTGCTTCTCTAGCTGATACACCCATTTCCTTCTTTGATCTTGTGATTGATCCAAACTCTTTTGCACGCACTGTGGAAAACATTTTTCATGTGTCCTTCATTATAAGGGTAAGGCATGCCACGTTCTCGAAACCTGCTTTTAGATATCGGGATTATCTAGAAATAGTGATCTGTTGTTTTTATGACTTCAGTATTGACGGATCGAGATTTAAATATTTGGAATCCTAATCTGTTTTCTACAAACAATATATAATTTTTGGGTAATTGAATAAAAAAGAAAACAGAGTTGACAGACTTTTTTTAATGAAATTTTTCTACTATAGTCAATTTAGCAACAAAACAATAGTGAAGTTTTTGCTGTTAATACACTTTTCGAGAAGGGATTCTAGCTCACTTTATTTCAGGTTATAGAAGAGTAGTCATAGAGTATAGAAGAGTTATTGAGGTTGTAGGAAAGTGTCAGCACAGTGTTTTATGTTCTTTTCAAGTCTGTAGATTTGCACTTTGTCTAGTAAGTGAAATCCATTTGAGAAGAGAGAAAAACTTAAATAGATTAAGTTCAGGTTTACGGTGAACAGTGGTGCAATTATGAAGGGTTAACTCAAGTGTATTTAATGACTAATGATTTTTAATAAAACAGTTTTTTATAATCCAACAGTTATCAGCTCTCCTATACCAGTTGCATTCTTTATGAATAAGTGCTATATTTAAATAATTTCTCTTGTTTGGTATGCCAGTTAAGAATCTTTATCGATATATGTACATGTTTATATAATGTATTAATTAAAAATATAAAATCTCAGTGCATTATCCTAATTGGATAGCTCTGATTTCTGAACTTTAAATTCTACTGTCTTTTAGGACGGTCTTGCAAGTATAAAGCTGGATGACGATAAATTGCCGATAATAGGTAAAATCTAACTTTAAAGGACTGCAATATTTTTTGGTACAACATTGAAAAGTAGCTAAATCTTACGGTTTCACAAAGTTTTAGGTATATTTTTAGCTGCAAGAGTAGAGCTTTGGGAATACGTAGTGAATGTAACTGAAGGCATGAAGAGATTTATGAGAGGAACTGAAAGGTCTGAGTCTCTTTTTAAATATCACCATTTGGAAAAACACCATTACGCTGATCTATACAAATTCATTCTATTAATAGAAAGAAAAGGTTATTACCTTTTAAGTGATAGTTTTGCTAATAAGTATACAACCATGAGAAAAGATATTTTTATGTGGAAAAAGTCTCCTTTGTCTTTCTGAGTTGGAAAGTGCTGCAACTTCAGAACACTAGAAAAGGAAAAGCCATCCTACGTACGAGGTCTTTAGCTTTCATTCCCATGGGATATCAATGGGATTAAGACTTTGTGGGATTTCATAAAGGATTAAATACTTAGGTCCTTCTGGGACTCTGGGAAAAGTTAGTTGCTAAGTTTTTGGGAGGTAAGACTAAAGAAATTTGTTTAGTATATGGTACGGGCTATTGATAGAGATTAGCTTAGTGGAGCATGTATAATTGATTGGCTTTTTGTGAAGCTTTTGTGTTTCTGGACGAAACTGTTTTTACAAGTGTAGAGCTTATGAATATACTATATTTTGAACAGAGCCCTCAAAAGACAGCAAGGCAAAGGAGAGTGACTTCAGTGCTGGAGCGCGGAACCAGGTTGTCATATCTCTGAGCCATCAAGAGTGGAAGGTACAAGAGTGTTTGATGCTTCTGTTTTGGTTGGTTTTCTTTTTTTCTGAAGTGTAAGAATGCATCTGAGAGCTGTGCTGTTACATATTCTGAGGATGGGTGTTCTTGTGCATATTATCTCTACATTTAATTTTATGAATTTGTTGTGTTTTAACCTGGCAGGCAGCTGAACACCACACAGCTGCTTGCTCACTCCCTCTCAACCCCCAGTGGGATGGGGGCAGGAATCAAGGAAAAAAAAAACCCCAAAACTAATGGGTTGAGATAAAGAGAGTTTAATAGAACAGAAAAGAAAGAAAATAATAACAATAATATAATAATAATAATCGAATCCTAGAATGTATTGGATTGGACCTTTAAAGCCCCTCCAGTCCAACCCCTGCAGTGAGCAGGGACATTGGTACCAGATCAGGTTGCTCACAGCCCCATCAAGCCTGGCCTTGAATATCTCCAGGGATGGGGCCTGCACCACCTCTGGGCAACCTTTGTCAGTGATCTACCACCTCATGGGGAAGAGCTTTTTCCTCATATCCAACCTAAACCTACCCTTTTCTAGTTTAAAACCATTGCCCCATGTCCTATCGCTCCATGCCCCAGTGAACAGCTCTTCCCCAGATTTGTTATAGGCACCTTTCAGGTATATAATGAAGTACAAAACAAGTGATGCACACAGCAATTGCTCACCACTTGCTGTCTGCTGCCCAGTCAGTTTCCAAGCAGTGTCCCCTGGCCAGCCTTCCCCCCAGTTTATATACTAGATGTGATGGCACCAGGTATGGAATATCCCTTTGGCCAGTTGGGGTCAGCTGTCCTGGCTGTGTCCCCTTTCAGTTTCTTGTGCACCCCCAGCCTCTGCTGGCAGGGCTGGGCTTTTCAGCAGAGGCTGAGTATAAACACTGCTTAGCAATGACTACAGCACCAGTGTGTTATGAACATTCTTCTCAGCACAAATCCAAAACGCAGCCTCATGCTAAGCTGCTAGGAAGAAAATGAACTCTACCTCAGCCAAAACCAGCACAGGATTCGAGAACAATCATAAATCTAAGGAATGTCTTGAACTGCAAGAAAACTGAGAATTGGGATAGGAATTTCACCTTTGATCCCTGAAGCCCGGTCAGTTTAAGTGCTTTGAAATTGTGCAGTGACTTGCCTTTACTGTTTTATATGAGCACTGCATAAATAGAGAGTCTGTTTCTTCCCTTCCATATGATACTTGCTCCTGGAGGGGAAGGTCTCTGTACAACTTCCTCGCTGTTTGTAATGGATCTTAGACAAAAAGTGGTTTTTAGCACATACAACTCCTCTCCTTTGTCCCTCACTCTGAATGTGCAGAGGAAACTTAGTCATTTGAAATAGTGCTTTAGTACGAGAAACTTCATTACTTACCTGGTGGTAACTGCAATGAAATGGAAATAGTTCTGCTCTTTTAACTTTCATACTCTTGTCATCTCTTAACCAGGAGATCATAGAAACGTATGAAATAACAGAACCCATGATTAGCCCTCCTCCTCAGAGTAATGAAGATGAAATGGACATAGCTTAATTCTTAAAGTAAGTCCTTGTCATAAATTAAACTAAATAAGGATGCAGTGCATGTATTCCTCATGCACGTGGAAGAACTGCAGGGAAACTGCCAGTTATTTACAAATGTAGAAAAACTACTAAGCAGGGTAACTATAACATCTGGAATATTTCCATATTCCTGATCTCTTCATGGAAAACAATGTCTTCTAGTCTACACAATAATTAACTGAAAAAAACCCCTTTGATTTTATATTTGAAGTGATATACTTCAGTTAGCTTTTGGAACTTTATACTCTTATTTGGCATGCAATGCTGTAAGGAATCATAGCTTAGCTTTTGTACTTCTTTGAACCTACTATCAGGTGATATTGTTAATAGAGTAGCATGAAGAAAGACTTAGGGAAGCAGGAAGAGAAAGACAGCCTTGTTCCCTCTAAAATCTTTTAAACGATAGAATTCTTTTATTGTCACAGTTTGCTAAGTTCTACATCTTAATGCATATTATCTTATTGTCTTCTCTTTTTTTTTTCTTTCCCCATAGGTGCCTTAAAGAAAATATTTTAAAACCTTTTCTGAAGGAAACCTTTTATATGTATATATTGTAAAATTAAATTTATTTTTATTTTGACATCTCGACACTTTATATAGAATATAAGGATATATAGAATATAAGCCGTCTTGTTTATACATGTCACAGGGTTATAACCAGATACTATTTATTATGACTATGTTTACTACTTTGTATGAAGCTTACTGACACTTAAGAGCTTTCGTAAAAAGGAAATGCTCTCCCCTTTCTTACATCCCCTGGCTCTCGCCAATAGCAGCCTGCAAGTGGAATTTACATGATTAACCACTTCTGCTGTGATAATCTTACCTAGATGATCTTGGGTGCTACAGAATAAATTTGATGTTGTTTTTCTATTCTTATTGTTCTGGAAATCAAGGTCTGGCTTTAGAAATTTAGTCTCAATTACAGATAAAAATTCCTCCTTCAGCCTATTGTATGTATTTGGTTTTGTAACTTTGGCAGGACAGCTATATTAGGCCATGGCATTATTTCTGTTGAAAAGAATAAAGTCTAGCTCTTATCTCCAGAAAATGCTCATCTGAGGACCACTGTCTCTGGAGTTTTTAGGATTTCTCCCTTCCCGTTCCCCTGGTGCAGGTGTCTGATCAAGCAGCTGAGGTAGCAGGGGTGATAAAACGTCGTCATGAGGGTATGTGAAAACACAGTTTGATCATTTTTGGTCATCTACAATCAAACCGAGAACTAATCCAGCAAACGGAGGAAGGCCTAGTCCGGCCTGACCGGGACACAGCCCGCACCGGAGCCGCGGCCGGGCGGGGCGCTGCGGGGCAGGGCTGCTGCGGCGAATGGGGCCGCCGGGCGCCATGCCTACCGCCGTGGTGGAGTACAAGGGCTGGAAGGAGGGCTACCGCTGC
>NW_010157837.1:0-1211 GCF_000695765.1 Mesitornis unicolor
GGACTAAACCTGTCTACAGGAAGAAGCTGAATCTCTTTAGCCTAATATAGCAACTGGTTTGATTACAGTGCTGTCAAACACCCAGGGAAACAATCTTAATCTAAAATAAGCACTATTCAGACTAAAATATATGGGGTTTTGTGCAGTTCTCCACACAGGTTTAAATAAATAATTTTTTAAAAATCACATTTTTATTTAAAGGACTGCTATTTGCTCCTTTTTCCTTTAATTTTTCTGTGAAAATTGCAGCAAATTTTAAATAGGAGCTAATCAATGTAATTTGAGATTGAGATGTCTGTGTTATTACTTTTATGTTACACAGCAGAACCATAATAACAATCTGTGAATAGATAAAGCAGTGTACATGTCGACAGTATTTTAAACAAAGCAAGACCTACATTTGTAGAAAAAGTTGCATGTTGCATTTTCTGTGCTGAGAAAGGTCAAATTCTAGATTGGTCACAAACCAGAGATTGCAGTCAGTGGTGTTACATGAAGGAAACCAAGAAGAATGTGTGACCACATGGCTCAGTGACCAGCAAATTGAAGAGTCAAGAAACGCAAAGAGTTTGATTGATCTCCTCTTCTCAGGAAAACTGGCAAAGCTTATTAAGACCATGGTGATTTTGGAAGCTTTATGGTAGTATCTGCTGGAAGGTTTTTAGGGCAGATGCTTTGGTTAAGCTCATTAATTTGTGTTTAAATTTAGCTTGGATACAGATGAATCATAAGTTGTGAGTTTATGAGTCTAAAGCCAACAGAAATTCAGTAGAAATTGGGCCCTCTTTGACTGTTCCAGCAAGAAGTCATCAGCTGTGGGAGGAATAAGCGTATGAGTGTGGTAATGATTTAATCACACTGAACACATCATATTATCTCTGCAGAAAGACTTGCGATCAAACCAACTAACAAGTAATAACAGCAGGGTCTTGGTAGGATGGTAAGCAAAGTGGGAATATCTTTGACAAGTTATTTGTTGTTGCTTCACTGAGATCAACGTAGTTGTACAAATTAACATCACCTGCTTAGGGCTGGGTAATTTATAAGATTAGAGCCCCCCAAAAGATATTAATACACTGAGTTAAACTGCTGCAAGAGCAAACAATGAGTTCTGCTGGTACTATGCCAGGGAAGCATATCCTGCTAAAAATTCTGCAGAGGACTGCCAGAAAATCAGCGAGCATTTGCAGTTAAAAAGTTGTCAAAATACT
>NW_010157838.1:0-42672 GCF_000695765.1 Mesitornis unicolor
TATTTATTTATTTATTTATCTATTTTACGTACAAAGCAGAAGCCTTAATGCGCTGTATAGGTATAATATTCTTCTGGTGGTCTTACAGTATTTTAGGGTGGTATCTGTCCCCACTGATCTCCGACCAATGCTTTCCATGTATGACCTGCTCCTGTGGACTTTTTTTAAAGCAATTACTCTGCTATTGCTTAATAAACCATAAAGTAAAGAGCATGGCAATGGCTGTCCTCTGGTTTCACGGCCAGCCCAGGTGGTGTCAGCTGAGCTGTTCCAAGTCCGTTCACCTTTCGGAGGAAAAAGCCCGCACCTTTTTGCAGTACCACGTGTGCCCGATTTACATAATGTGAAGACTTCAGACTGATCCCTTTTCCCCAGGTGCCGACTGTTGCTGCTGGCGCAGTGCCCACACAGGAGAAGGAATTTTCTCAATTTCCTTTAGAGAGGCCAAGCTGTTTGAGTCATTTGAGATCACACGCAGGTTAGGTTTAGTTATTCCAAAAGTGGAATTGGCAAATGACAGAAAGGAAAGTGCATCTGTTTTAAACACAAAATGCTGCACATAAGGTTGCGTGTATTAAATTTATTCCAGATGCTCTTTTCCCAGTTGGTCTCTTTGTTGCTATACTTCGCAGCGACGTCCCTGTTGTTCAACCAATTTAAATCTCACCTAATTCACTATATTGCTGTTGTTCTGTGCTGAAAGCCAGGCATGCACTGCAGGTATTGTAATTAGTTGTCTACGCCACATCTTTGTGTCATCGGGGGTGGGAGAAGGAGAAGTTTCACCAAGGTAAGAAAAACCACAGCTCCTCTTGAGAGCAGACAGGCTGTCCCCTCTCTACCCAGCCCGATCGATGTCCACAGACACACGCAGACTCATCTGTGCCAACGTCTGTCATTCTTCTTGTGTCTCCTGCGTGCTGCCTCCGTGCTTATCACGCTCCCCAAAATGTGGCGACAGTGCTGCGGCACTGCAGGCAGCGGACAGCAAGGACCTTCCTCTTTCAGCATCTGATGGAGGTGGTGTAAATGAGCCCTCCCCAGCCTGCTCCCGAAAGCCAGCTTTGGAAATCTCCTATGAAGCCTCAATACGATTTTATTTACTCTCTATTTACTCTAGTGTGGTTTTCTGGAGGATATCGAGACAGCCGTAGACAGCATTCTTTAGCTCAATGCTTCCATGGCTTGTCTGTCCGTTTTCTTAACCAAGTCAATATTTGCCAGTATAGGCCAGTATTTTGTTAAGCATTTTTTAAAAGTAATTAAAAAACACTAACTCTTGTCTGGAAAACTGTATATAATAAGGTGCATTAACTTAACAAAACATCTTGCCACTCCTGTAAATCTCTTGTTTTAAATGTTCTGGTTTTCAACAGATTATACTACACAGCTTTTTGAGGAGTTTTTATTCATGGCTTTGAATCATGGTAGCAGAAAATAAATGTTAGGATTTTTTGCTTTCTGCTTTACATATACAATACAGTGAGGTTTCCAAAATATGCTGTCTAGAAGTAATTGTGCTCACTAGACAAATATGAAATAGTTTCTTTTGCATCTATGGCACTTCAGCTTTGAGTGGAGCAAGTAAAAGATTAAATAATTTGTATTGAAATAAAAGCAATATTCCCTCTTACTTCTCTTTAATAGATCCTTGGAATATACTAACAATACTTGTGTTTGTACGAGTGCCTGGGAAAGAGCTGTGAGAATCACGTTTCCCAGACTGTGTGGAAAAAGCAAAGAATTTGCTAAATATATTTAAAGATGGCTTCACGACTCGTACACTTAACAGAACTGTAAGCCCTGTGTTTAATTAGCTTGTCTGGAATCGCAGAAGGAATTCGGGCTGTGAAATGGCACAGTATTTAAGAACAACATTCATCCCCTTCTGTGTAAAGTTTGGTTGAAGACCGCAGGGAAGGACCAAGGCACCCCAATGATGCATAGACCAAATACTTTTTATTTGGCTATAGAATATTTTAATTACTGAGATAGTCTTTCTGGTCATACCAGGCTTTGCTGTAAACGCAAGCCAAGCATACTGAATCAGTCTGGATAAACGCAGTTCATGCCTCAGCATACAGGTGGTAGCAATGTAAACAATTAATCCGAATTTCTTCCCTTCCCTGTAAAATAAAGTACGTGCAATAACTCAGTGGCCAAACTCGCCTGTGTCATTGCCAAAGGTCCCCCTAAAGCAGGGCGTGCTGTTGTGGAAGAAACGTGCACTGCTCTGCGTTGTGTCTTTCCTCTCCTTTGAATGTTGATTTGGCATCTTTACAGTCATTAAATGTGTTTGAAATTTTATTGAAATCTAATTCTCATCTGTTTTTCTTTCCCATTTTCAGCCATCCCTTTGCAGTGAAGTTATTTACCCTTTGTAAAGAAGAGATCAAAAGATCCAAAGACATCCGGAAGCTCCGCTCCAGCATAGGGGTGTAAGTTGATGAAACAATCTTTCCTCTGCTCATTTAAGTGAAGAAAACTTAAGTACAGTCCATACCAGATGTAACAGCCAGGTCTATTTCATGTGAAATTTAAATGAAAAATGCACCCAAATACACATAACAGAATCTTGTGAGAGTTTCATGTACTTCTGGGTGGTGGAGGTGAAAACAGGTGAAGGATCTGATAAATTTTGACGACTTTTGAAATGTTGATAGGGTGCAGGGAACCAATTGCTTTCTGCTCGTAGAGAGCTTGACTCAGTGCGAACACAGAATACATGGAATTGATTAGATCTTGTATGTACGCTATAAAGAGCTGAAAACACCTCCAAAATGATTATCTGGCTTTAGGGTAAAAGCCCTCAGCTCAGACAGCAGAGAAAGCAAAACCAAACTGTACCGGTTGGGAAAGACAACACTGGGGCAGGAAACAAGACAAAGCACTGCAGAGCTGAACAAAGGCTCATTGGCAGAAACTTGGCAAAATCATTCAGGTATAACAATGTCAAGCGATGACTTTACTGACTTAATTTCATTGCTTTATTGGCCGTATTTTAAGAGTCCAAGAAAGCCCAAAGCGAGAAGTTTCTAATTGGGCTTTTGCTCAACCACATCCTATGGGTACAGCCCAGCCTGAGCTGCTGCGGTTGGGGCGAGAGCATGAGTCACCTGGAGGGGTTTGGGCTCAGACTTCGGTGCTGCCGGGCAGTAGTGTTCAAACCAGATTTGTTCTTGGTGTAGATGCGTGGCATCTCAGTAACCCCTGAGGAGTTGGGTACACTCACCCTCAGTGTTTGCTTTCCCACAGCACTTAGGCCTGAGATTTCCTGGTGGTAGCAAAGCTTCCCCTTCTGCCCTTGTTTCTGAGCTACACCTTCATTCTGATCTGCAAAATGTACTTTTACAGTTATAACACAAACAAATATCATACAAGATTACTTTTTTCTTATATTTTCTAGGTTTTGTGGCCTGATTCAATTTCAAGGAGACATGAGAGAGAAAGTTTTATTTCAATTGTTCCTCCTCCTTTGCCATCCATTTCCTGTAGTAAGTATTGAAGACGTTGTGTATTATCAAATTTTTTATTTAAAATACATGTGAAAATAAAGTGCATTAAAGCAGCATTCTTTTTAACAGATATTCCTGGATATAACAGGATTTGTTTCTCAACGGTCTGCTATCTGCAGTGCTGCTCCCTGCCACAGGTTACGGGGTACTTGCCACATACTTGGCTACTCCCCGTGCTGCTTTCCACCTCCTGTCCTCACTGTTTTAAATTAGAAGCAATTTAGGTGCCAGAGTTGCTTGTTTCTTTTATGCAGCACCCAGTACAGTAAAGATCTGTTCACCATTTAGTGCTTGAAAGCTCCCATCGGGTAAATTGCTCTTAGTTTTGCAATATTTCTGAGAGCGGCAGCAGTAGCTCTGGTTCAAGAACAATGTATTTGTTCTTTTTGTCAGGTGTGACCAAGGTTTGTGCAACACAGGAAAGCGTATCAGCAGTTTACCGTTTTCATATAACAGGGCACAAAACTCTGACTTATTACTTCTGAGTATGCATAAAAGAAGATCATGTGTGGGATAACATTATCTTAGTCCTTTAACATTTTTGTTGACTTAGTAAAGTTTGGGGTTGGTTTGGTTTTTTCACTGTACGAACCTTGGAGCCCCAACTTGCAGCTGCTGTGACAGCCAAACACGTCAGCAGCTCTGCGTGGCTTTGGGGTCCAAGATGAGGGTTTCACCTGGGAAGGTTTGTGGATGTTCCTGTGAGTAGGTGAGCACCGGGACCCCATCTGCTGCATCTGCGGTCAAGCAGTGTAGGAGAAACCGCGGCTACCGGACCCAATTGCAAGGCCATGTAAAATGAATGTGAAAACGCATGAGGTCTTAAAGTGGTGTGAGCAGCCATGGACTGGCCTGGTGTCTGGCCAGTGCAAACCAACATTGCTTCTTCTCACACTGCTGATGCTTTGTGAAGGTTAAAATCCTGTGGTACTCAGCAAAGTTTGATGCTTAACATTTTTGGTCCAACTGTTTCCATGTTGTGCGTTCTTGCTACTCAAAGAATCCTTTGCAGGAAGGACACGAGGTAAGAGCTGGAAAGAAGTAATTTCATTTCAGTTTTATTGGTATTTTACATCATAAATATATTTTGTTATTACAGATGGATCAACTTAATTTGGCACTACTACTCCAGAAATAACCCTGTGCCTTCCTTTGGTTATCATCAGGCTTTCTTGGGGGGAAAAAAAAAAGAGAGAGGCAGAATTTGTTTTTGTTGTGATTTGGCTGTCTTCCGCTGGGTATCTTTCTGCGCACTGTACTTCAGAAACCAGCCTAGCTGGCTTTTTCTGTGTGCACACCAGCATCACTACCAATCAGTGCTCTGGGAAAGTATTTGCAAGTTAACAGCTTCTGGAAACTGGAGTGTCAAAAGCTAACGGTGCTCGCATCATCGCTCTCCCAACAGTTTTTTAAAGCATTTTTTTGACTCCTGCAATGTCCAGACTGGGAAACCTGTTTTGTGAGCCTACAAGTAACCAAATTTAGAGACAGACTTTGGCTCAGTGAGTCATTGCAGGGAAAGGAATGCTCCAGTTGAGCCATTCTCAAACATCTGAATTCATTCCCTGTGCGGGACAGCCCTTACCTGGAAATCCCACAAAAGCTGAGCGAAATGCACTGACTGGAGTAGCATGGGTTTCCTTGAGGCACAGCAATAAAGTGCCTGCAGCAAACTGCTGTCAGAGGCAAGGATAGGCATTACAAAGTGTCCACCATAAAATGATACTGGTGCGAGGAACCAGTACCAGTACTGGCACTGGGCTCTTCCGTACAGGACTCTGGGCACTTCTCTAAAGGTTCCTCTGCCTCTTCCCCGTAGATCCGGAAAACGACAGCCAGTCAAGTTTATGAAATGTTGATAACCTACAGCGACGTGGTTGACCCTGCCATTATGGATGAGGTTATGACCATACTCAGCGAAACCAACTGGTAAGTGAATTTGTTGCCCGATAGCAGTAAGAGCTGAAATAATTTTAGTATCACTGAAGTTAAAAAGAAATCTATGCCTTTGAAAGCTGGTGGCAAGGAAGCTGTAAGAAGTGAAACCGTCGCTTTAGCTGTGCATTGCTTCTAGGCCAGAAGAGCAGTGCTGAAAAGAATTCTTCTGTTGTGAAGAACTATCTGGTTGATTGTCCCACTGGAAGTGGTATGTATAAAATCACCACTAGATAAAGTAAAATATCCAATTTTTTTCTAACAACATGAAAAGGGAGGAGATCTTGGAAGTTCTCCATGAAGCAGAGAGAGAATGCACTGTGCAAACAGTCAGACTTCAACTGCACAGACAGTTTCTTGGCATTGACGAGCACTGGCAGGAGTCTGGGAAAGGAAGGATCTCTGCAAGCTGGAAAACAACAGAATTAGCAAAGCAGCTCAAATCTCCCATGAAATGCAATTGCTCAAAATGCTACAACTGTCATTTTCTAGCAAATATTTTGAATTAGAACAGTTTAGACATTTCCCAAGCATATGATTGCATGAATTAAACACCCACTTCTATGTAATGTAATTACTGGTTTTACCTACTGGTACCTGTGACATTAGCTTTGTCCAAGGGCAGGGGAACAGGATCCCATTCTTTGTGAGCACCGCAGCAGCAAAGCTCGTTCTGTCAGCACCGCTGAAGTGGTGGGAGGAGGGAATACTCACTTTAATTTTGGCACTTTTTCCCCCCCTTTCTGCAAATTTTAACGTTGTGCGTTATATTCACCTGGAAAAGTTTATAAAGGCCTGCATGCCTCAGATATTTGCGGAAACGTGGCGTTTTCATGTACCAATCAGTTTATTAGGTTTGCTGCCGTGTTAAACGTTTGTCCTTGTTACAGATAACTCTTCTGGGTCGTGGGTCTCTAACCCAACACCCTGCCTCAAACACTGGTCCGAGTTAACAGATGGGAATAGACAGATTATAAATAAAAATGTATTGTATTTAATCATAATATTAAATGTCTTTTTTGTTTACATTGACATTTCATGGAAATAAAATTAACCTAGACATGTTCAAAGAACAAATAGCCCTTAAGATGGTGGTTTACATATTTTCAGACTGCTTGCTTACATTGTTTAACTTTTTTTTTTTTTTTACTTTCTAGTTTATTTCTGTGCTTGAGCTTAAATGACTTTATATTTGGGAAAAGAAAACTAAGGTTGTCATTGTAAGGGGTGGCTGCTGCTTTTTTTTTTTTAATTATTATTTTTCCAGTACAGAATTAGAGGAACTGCCTCAGATTTGAAGAACTGGTTATCAGCGTTTCTGCGTATCGTTAAAATGACTTCCTTAACTACATACCGATGTTTAGTATTGTGTTTAGTGTGAGTCAGTGCTCGCTTATAAAACCTGAATTTAAGAGCAGGCTTGCTCAGAAGTTACAGAAAGAATTTGTTAACAGAAACAGTTGAGGAGGATTAACTTACTGCTGCCACAAGGGGATGTTTACAAGGCCAAAATTAGAAGTGGTACACAGCAAATTCTACAGAGACAGCCGTGGCAGTACAGCTCTGCTCATCGGTGGGTTACTAAAACAAAGCAAAATACTTCCTACAAACCACCTCAGAAAAAGAGTTGTTCTGTTTTCGGTGTGACTGGCTGCCTGTGTCGCTCTGCCTTAGTCCAGGCCTTGCTGCGAGTTCCCCGTTGCAGCGTGTCCACTGCGCTACGATTAAAGCTGGAGAGCCAGTTTACTTAAAACTTAATTGTTTTATCTTGGTAGATTGGAACAGTTTACAGAAGCCATTTGAAGTCAGTGCTGTGTGTCAGGGCAAGCCGCTTGCTATGCTCAAGTGCTCTCGGTGCTAAAACAAGCACAGCAAATTCTGAATGACAGTAACCATCCACGTCAGGAGGCCAAATGACAATATTTGGGGAAGACAATAATTACTGGCATATGCTCCTTTGTTCCTTGTTGGAACTATCGGGAGGTTTTTATACAGTTGTGCAATTCAGGGTTCAAAGAAATTACTCCATAAATAATAAATTTTATTTAGCTGCAGGAATGTTTCAGTATTAAATGTGACGAATTGTCCACTGTGTCTAAAGAAAGAAAGTCCAGGTTATTTCTGACTTGCCCTCCTTCATACTTTGTTTCTGTAGTTTTGGACTCTCTTTCTGTGCTAAGAGTTAAATTTTTAATAGCCCATTTACAGTTGTTACTAAGAAAAACAAATCAAATTACTGAATTGGTGAGTAATACCAGCAGTCTCGCAGCATTCCAGTTGGAGTGGTAGATCTTTACAGCATGGAAAAGAATGTTGTCTGGATGGATTTTTGGCATTCAGGGGCTTTTTGTAACTGGCAGTTGTTGAGGAAATGAGCTCAAGGACATCACACGACTTCAGAAACTTTTAAAAAGATTCACAAGTTTTAGGTGTAGGTTTTCTATTTCAGGAGAAAGCCTCTATAGATGGTAGAATGTTCTCCAAATCCAGTGCCATTTCTTTTAATGCTTGATGTGACATTTTCTGAAGCAAAAAGGAGCTGTACATTTAGAGAACAAATTAGTGACTTCTAGTCAAAAGGGCTGTAGGAATAAGTGTTGTTTTTTTGAATACTAGAATACCTAGAAGAAGAGTCTCGAACACTTTACTAGTAACTGTCACTTCTGGAAGAGGCACTGTGTATTTATAGTTTATCTGGCTTAAGATGGTACAAAAACGTTATATTATTCTTAAAATGTAACAACAAAAACTTCTGTAGTTCAGAATGTACATGATAGATGCATACACAGTAATATAACGATAAAATGGCTTGCTTAACAAGTTGTATGTATGTAGTCAACTTGAGGTTTTTATTTTTAATTAACCGGAAAACACTTCTCCATGCAGGGAAGCTGAATTGCCAATAGTGAGAGAGAAACGCAACTGTCTCTGTGATCTCATGAAAGTGCCCAAACCGCAGCTGGTATCCAAGGTACGGAAATGTTCTCCCGAGGGTTTCTTTTAAAGAAACATAGTAATGATCAGTTGTTCCAGCAAATCTCCTGTGTGCTCCTGTGCAGCAGATGCAGTTCTTCACTGGTTCAGGAATACATTGCTGTGCAGCAGGAGGAACGTCCTCACAGCTTGCCGCAGAGCACGTGGCATTGCTGAGGACTCTTGTCTTAAGCCCTTCCAGTCTCATTTTTGAAAACATTCCAGACTTGTAGTGTGACATCTCACTCAGACAAGATGCAAGAATGAAGTAATACACTACAGATGTTTCAGAAACCACTCCTCTCCCCTTTCTGGGGAAAGAAAAAGGTTAAAAACTTCCCAATTTCAACAGCAAAATCATAACTGAGAGGTTGTGCAAGCCACAGAATCCTAACAGTGCCAAGAGGAAAAATATATTCTCTTAGTTACTATGTTCATAAGAAGACAGCCAATATACCCATGTGTAGGTCCCGTTTCATTTTAGTGCAGATACTCTGGAATCTCCCATATGCTCAGTATTTGAGAAATACAGAATTTTCTGCTTTGGTAAGAGTTTGAGAGGTTCCTTTCCTCTCTGTCCAAAGATGAGGAGGCTGAATTATTACTGGTTTAGAGAACATGTGTTAACATGACAATTTACAAAGAAAGATTATGTTTACTTTGAGTAATACAAGTCATGGTGAAGATGCTTGGTGACCCAAGGCTACTATATCTATTTCATAAACTGATCCAGCTTAAAAATAGTGCTATATCAATTTATTCTTGGCCTTTGCAATTTTGATTGTTCTGCTTTCATAGCACGAGAAAGTTTTGTCCTTTGTAATTATTTTCGACTTTAGAAACATCACCCATGCAGTCTTCTTTCCTGAGTTTTTCCTAATAGGGTTAATTCCCTTCATTTTCTAATAAAAATATTTGAATAGTAGTTTATTTTCACTACTAGACTTACACAAAGTGTAATTCTGTTGCCCTGCACAGTTCCATGTCAGAGCTGCAGTAGCCTTTGCCACAGCTGCAGCATCTGTGGCTCAAAGTCACCAAGACTTCTCCCCCAGAGCATCCAAAGGTGATCTTAGCTAATGGCGTTTTTAAAGTGCTTGCTGAACTGGCTCTTTGTAATACATTATGTTACTTAAGTCTTTGAGGTCAGCCAGTTCTTCTTGTGTAATATTCTCATAATCCTTTACACTCAAGATGCTTCTTTGTGTAAGTAGATCCTATCTTTTGAGTTGTTATTGATATAAAAATATATATGTGTTTTAAAAATCAGTCAAAGGACTAATACTTAAGACATTTATGAATAACATTCGAAGACATCCTGCTGACCCCTAGCAGTTTCTGTACTTATCTTCCAGCTTTACTGTCATGTCTACAGTTTTCTGCTTTTCGTACACTTTTAAGAAACCTCTAACATTTTTGTAATTTTGGAAAACAAGACTCTGAACCTTCTTGCCCATACAAGGAATTGTTTTAAGAGCAAAACCTGACCTGAGCATTGCTGTTTCAAGGTTTTCTACTCAACTAATAGTAATGTTATGTTCACAGTGAAGATGTTACAAGATGAACTCACTGATCTCAAAAAAACGTATTTTAACTCCTTAATTATTGGAGGCTGAGAGAAACCTGACAAGTTAGGAGAAAACTGTCTCTGATTCAACAAAATAATAAGAAATAACCAAGTACACATATTGGTATTTCAGAGGGGACTGTTACAAACAGTATCATGTGCAATCTGGAAGTTATGTGGCTGAATTTGGAACTTTACGTTTTCCTCCTCTTTTAACATAAGCAAATAGTAAATGTTTAGCAAAACAAAGTTAAGCCTCTGCCCTGAGAGCTGTTGGAGTTCACTCTGGGAGTGATACTGAGAGGAAAGGACTTTTCACAGCTGCCCAGATACCCCTCATAGCAGCCAGTTTGTGCTCACACCAGAGTGCCCAACACTCTTCAAGAGCTTACATATCCTGAGAAATGGAGAAATAATAGAGGAAGCCAAGCATAACATTATCAAAAGGTGAAAGAAGTTAATTTCATATCAGATCTACACTTATAACTCCTTTAAAACTTGTACAAATAAAGCATGTTAAAGGGCAGTTAAAAATTTAAGTTGTTGAAAAGGACTGTAAATATGTATGTCTGCATTTTCTTCTCAGTTTAGTTTACTCAATTACATGATTGGGATACTGTTAAAGTAGTGATACATGCTAGTCCATGTAACCTCTTTTCTTTCTCTCTTGCAGAGTTCAGCATAATGAAGTGGCAGGCAGAGGCGGCTGGTTTGTAAACTGAAGCTCTTGGTTCGGGTGCCACTTGGACTGGAAGGTTTTGTGCTGCGGCATCCGGGCAACCTGGAGTCTCAGCAGGAGCTGCAAAGTGCGCTGTTTAACAGAACGAGAGGCAGAGATTGTGTCTTAAAGCATTGTGCCGATATGCCACAGGAAGGCAACAAAGGTTCATTATGTTCTCAGTTTTTGAAGTCATTATCTGTAGCCACAAGATGGCAGTTTCTCGTCCTCCAACTGACCTGGGTTTTTTTGATGTCAATGATTTATACTTCTGCAACTCTGAATGGAGCCATTCAGCCTGGGCTTGCTGTACACACACGAAATATTAAACGTGACTTGCTGCATTAGTGTCTTAAAACAATTTTTTTTCAGAGGTAAGACTGGCGACGTTCAGTGATTATGAAACGTTCCTAAACATAAAGTGTCTCTGTGGCCAAGTTTGTCTTTCTTATGTCACAGCCCAACAAAAAAAAATCCACGTTTCACTTCAGCTGAAGTCAGAGCCTCTGTTCATAGCTTTTTATGTAACTAATTCAAGCAAATGTTTTTGTGGTAAACTAGCATTAGGGACTGAAGCTTTATTTCTTCCCTTCTGGAACAGAGGTGAATCAGTACGTCAAGCAACTGCTATGAATTTAGACCATTTCAGGAAATGGTGGTAACATTAATCTTTAGGAAAACTAACATGATGGGGAGGACAGATGCACAGACAACATGATATTCTACTTACACTGTGTTATTTGATGGTTCTGATTAAATCCCACTATCCCAGCACTTCAAGCAGAACAGTGGTGCTGTGTGTGTGTGTGTGTGTGTGTGTGTGTGTGTGTGTGTGTGTGTATAGATACATACACACACATCTATGAAAGCTTGAAAGGAAGGAAAAAATCAGGCAGAGGAGCTAAAAACAAACTGGTTTCTCTGTAAAGTACCTGCTACAAACTGCAGCAGTCTTCTACTGCAGGTGTTCATGTCCAGAGCTATCACCTGTCTCGCTCTCTGTTTTTAAAAAAACATCTGTTACTTCAGTACTTCTTAGGTATACTTGGAACATGGACTGGTAGCTGAAATTCAGTGTTATTCACTGACTATAAACAAACAGTCCTCAATGTACATACCGTGCAACAGACCCAGTTGGCCACTTGGCTGCATGCACCACAAGGGCTGCTTGCAGGTATTCCTGCAGAAGAAATACACCTGAACCCACAGCCTGCGCTGTTACACTGTCATAAATGGTTACTACATCCTCAAAAGATCTTGGTTTTGTGAAGTTATACCTATAGGCCTGATGATTTGAAAAAAACAAAACAAAACAAAAACCCAAGTGAGAAGGTCCATTGAAAATTGAGAGCATCTGTACCTGGGATCACCTGGCTGCCAAATGGTGTTGCAGACCCAGCTCTACTTTTCACACAGCCCCGCATCTCGTCCTGGTCCTGTGCAGAGCTCCACTGCAGCACACAGCAGCAGCTGCTCCCAGGAGCAGGAAAGGAGCCCCTCCCAGGGAAGGGTTGAAGGCCCCAAGCAGCATTTGACAGAAACCTCTCTTCACGTGTCCAGTGCTTCTAGGCTGGGCTTGGTGCATTTTTAAAGCTTCGCTATGGGAACAGTCCTCTTATAATGTTATAGCCCATATTTGGTGGTTACTGAAGTTAGAAATACAATTTAACAATCAAACTGAGTTTGGTAAGCAAGTGATGAGCAATAGCAAGATGAGCAAATAGCATTATCTGTGGTGTAACTAGGACCTCCCTTAGAAAGGGGTTAGTCAGCACAAAGATCAATTTAATGAAGTACAAATTACCAAAAAATTCTGAGTCTTTGTCTTCCTACACAGAGGATAACACAGTGTCAATGTCACTGCCTTACCTTGGTTTTCAGTTGAAATGGTAATAATCCATCCCTTCCTTCAAGTTCAGCATGCTCAGGTTTGTTTCAAATGCTCCACCTGTCAAATCCTGTGAGGTAAGAAACAGAATTAGATCAAGCAGACAAACTCATTTCAGGCTGGAACAGGGTTTGATAATTTGGTGCTTTAGACCACAGAAGAAAGTCCCGTTTGCAGAACTAAACATAAATAAACCAAGGCTCAGAAATGTTTCCATTCAAAAAATCATGTGTCTGTTGAGAAATTAGTGTTCAAATTAAAGTCTGGAGGGGGAGGTGGAGGGGTTATTGGACAAGTCATTCTCTCAAATAATCAAAGCTGCAGATTTTGTTTTCTAACACAGGCATTTTTAGAGAATCGACTAAGGGAATAAGTAAGTTTGACAAAATAGTGATTTTTGTAGATATTGAACAATTATTAACTTCCCTGACGAAACAAACCTTTCATCAAGCAACTGACATATTTTGCATAGTTAAAGGTGTTTCCTTTGAGCCGTGGTTACGTTATGTGAACAGGAACCTGACAGGTTTCCTTCATGAGCGATCTTGCAAGGCAGTGATGTCATTAAGAAAACTTGCCCACTCCAGCGTTTCTGAGCATTTCTGCTTTGGTCTTCCTGGAGTCCTTAATTCTGGTGATCTTCAGGAATGTCACAAAAAAAGAAAATAAATAAAGCTGGCAGTGCTGCAGGAGGCAGGCAAAGAGATTGCTGGTGCTCTTTTGGTTGGCCCAGTGCAGCACTACTGCAGTGTTAACAACACACACCGCTGCCACAGGTGTTTAGGACAGGAAGTTACAGACAGAGTCCAGCTGAAACTGGAAAGAAAGGAGGGAGAACGTGAGGCTTTGGCTAGAATAAACTAGATTCAAAAATTTGCTCTGGGATCTTTAATGAACCTGAGCTCAAACCTATGGTTTCTGTCTCACACAGAGGACTGCACATCCAGCTTCCCAGCTCGCCTTGGCCTCGTCAGCTGAAGCGCTCATAGGCACATTATGCCAGGAAGCCTTCTGGTCAAGGAGCACAACCGCCTCTATCAACAGGGAGTCCAGTAACACATCTGCTCCAAACCTTTCTATTGTTTCTGCTGCCTGAATGTACATAGGAAAGCAAACCTTGCATATGTAGGTTTCAGACCTCTTGCCCAAACCAGCATCTGTGCCTCGAGATCACAGCTTAAAGCCCCTTTCCCCTGTGGTGATTCTCAGCCACCTGCCATGTTCTTCAGTTTTCACTGGCAATCCCGAAAAATACAAAGACAACATCACCTCATCCAGAACTTCAACAAAAACCATAACCACCAGTCATAAAACTCATCATTGAGCTCTGATGTTTACTAACCATTAAAAAAAAAAAGAAATCGAAAAAAGAAATGAAATAATGTGGAAAAGGGCAGAAAAGCACCCATGGCATGGACTTTTTAAGGAAAGGCTCCACTTAACTAAGGTAACCAACTTCTTACCTGAGCGCTAAGAGCCTGATTGTGAAAGATGCTGAGTACTTTTTTTTTAACTTCTTGAAATCAAGAATACTTGATAATATTTAATACTTTGAAAGACTGGGTCCTAGTTTTGCAATTCAGTTAAGATCACCAACTGGTCCATCTGCAAAACTTACAACTTGCGTCAGCAGGGAATTCTACTCCGAAATGCAGGCCTTGATTACGACCTTTAGTCTCCACTAATGAGTTCATAAACCCAAGATTTCTCAAGTTACTGCATAGGGTATGAAACAAAGTTGCATTTAGCTTGCTGAAATATCAACCTGCTCTGAAGCAGGATGTAAAAAAAAAAATTATATATGTAGATACACACACACAAAAGAGCCCAGTTGCCAAATGAAGTGGGAGAGTTAAAAACAAATCTTTCATTCCCAAAGCACAAGTCTGAGGTGACAGAACAAGGCAGGATTTTACAGTAACTGCTCTAACAGTAAATTTACTGAAAACTTCATACAATCGAACTAGTTTAAGTACTGAGACAGAAAAATAAAAATCCCTTTCATTTCAAGCACTTGGAATCCATGCCAAAACAGGGCACAATACGTGATTTCTAAGCGTTTTGCTTTTACCTCAACGCAAGAGAAAATACAGAGTGCAAACCCTTAGCTGAAGTGGTCCTGCAGGCTGCCACACAACTCTGACGAGCTAAAGCCACGACTTTATTCCTCTCAGTAAAAACTTAAACTCGCACACATAGACACAGAGGGTGCAGAATTTCAGCTGCAGCCCTTTGTGAAGCCATTCTGAAATTCAAACTGAGCAAAGACCACATAGGATGACTGCTTTTTCAAAAATTATTTCATATAGTACCAAAGCACGTTAACGCTAGTGAGGGAGGAACTGCCTGAAAAAATAAATAAGCAAACACTGCTCCAAGTACATGGGCAGCAGAGTCGTTTCTTGCAAAGAACCCACTTAATAAACATATTTAATCTTCAAAATTACCCTCTTAGAGCTGTATATAAACATGCAGGTTTTGTCTGTATCAAAACTAAAAATAGTCCCCTATCACGAAGAGCAAAACAGAAGACAAATAAGGCCGCAAGGACACTTCCTTCTTCAGAAGGATGGCAATATGTTGGTAAATAATAAAGCTAAATTTGGAAGTCTGGGATGTTCAGGAATTTGACAATGACTTAAGAAATTAGCTAAGAGGATCTGCAGCTAATTCTGCCTTCCCTAAACTCCCAGCAGTTTCATGCAAGACGGAGCAAGGCAGTAGCTGTTGCACTGACAGCTGTCCACACAAGGAACATCCTTATGGTCACTGGGGGTTTCGTACGCTTGCTGGCTGCGTGACCTGAAACACCGAGCTGGGTAAAGCTACTTGCCCTAAATAGTTTGAAAATAGAGGGCATTTGTAACCTCTCAAACACAGGATTTATCTGCCCCCCCCCCAGTATGCACAAAGCACCTCTTCTGCAGAGAGATTTTATGTCTCAAATGTACTCCTTCACATCAGCCTGGGACTTGATTTTGTAACAGCAACATTTTTTTGCACCATTTGATTTGATACATCTGGGTAAATGGATCAGAGAGGCAGCAGTAGCTATCACGAAAAAGACAACATTTTTTCATTTGATGCCATCTTAATATTTGATGCACGCATCCCCTATCCTACTTTTTTCTTATGCTCTCACTTTAAAATAGCATGTTGGAAGGAGAAATGTAGAGAAGGCGATTAAAGAAAAGCAAGTGAGAAGTTTTGGTTTCGGTTGTTCTCTCAGATGTCGGCTGCAGAGCAGGCAAGGCAAACTCCAGCTATAAATACAGTTTCCAGTAGGTCAAACGGTATTTCCAAAGAAAACACTGCCTGTTACTTAAAAGATACTATGGCCTATAGTGTTCTGTGCCCCGCAAAATGCTCAGTGACCACGAGTGGAAAACACACTGAAATCACAACTGAAGTCATGGACTGGAGTTTTCAGGCAAGACGTTGTATAATAGTCTCATTGTAAGAGCTTCACAAATTAAATGTGCTTCGTAACAGGTTGCACAGATGTTTTGTCTAGGGACTTCCACCCACCATTATATGTCGTATGAAAAATTAAATTAGTTGCAATATTGCTAGCTTATCCAAGAGTTTATCAACCAACAGCACATGATAATGCCCTAAGGTACTTTCAGTCTGGCTTTACAACTCATAGCTATGATCTCAGAGTTGATCATAAAGTTGGGAGTGCTAAGTTAAAAGCGAACCAGACGAGATGAGATGAGGTTCAGGTAATCAATCTTTGAACGGATCACCTACAGCATTAAAATGTCAGTGTTTAAATATAGCTACAGGTTTTAGTTACTGTTAGAGACTTTTTTCACTAACATTTGCAACTAGACTGTATTTGCTATTTTGCTTTAGACTTCTCTTATCCCATATACTGTGCTTTGCTATTCTAAATGCAACAGCAAAACAACTGCTGATTATCATCTTCTAGTTATACTATCAGGTCAATTTAACTAGTTGAAAAATGGAAGTTACCACAGTCAGGCATGGGAGAGGCTTCAGAATTGGCAGTGCCAAACAAAATGACTTTTAATGTCTGATTTAAAAAAAAAACAAAGCCTTTACCATATATAGGGCTGCAAAATATTAGGAACAAATGAGGCCAGGCTGCATATCCTCATTTGTGTATATAATGTTATTGGGCAAGAAGGTAAAACAGGTCCAAGCTCCTTTACAGGAGCTGTACCTTTTATTATACGTAATGCTACTTTACTTAATACTGCTGTTTTAAATCCTTTTAATCCACTGCACAATCAATTTGGTAAAAAGACTGTTCAATTGCACAGTAAAAGCTCCTGAGTAAAACTATTTGCAGTAAATAGAAATTGATTTTCATAAGGAGCTAATACGGATTTTGCACATATAACTAAGGCTAAAGGTGGTACTCACCAGCTTCACGCAGATAATGAAAGGTGGAGTAGCATCTCTGAAGTGACATATAGGAATTTTTGGTTTTGGTCTCTTCTGCAGGAAAAAGCAGTAGAATTGAGTGAAGAGGCACACAGGGTTACTTGTTAGCTTAGTTTTAGGAGCTACTAAACACTAAAAGGGGAAAAAATTATCTTGAGACCTTCTGTTAAATAGTCCAGCTGGTCACACACTTCCACTCATTATTTTGCCATCATTTCAGGGACACAACTTTCTTACCATCATCTTTCAGCACAACTGTGTTTCTTTGCATGAAGTTCACACTACAGCAGATCTGCTGTTGAAAGGAGAAGGTCTCTCTCCTCTCCACTGCATCTTCCTTACCTCCAGCCTCTGTTTTTAGCTCTGTCCCAATGATTCCCTCTTTCATTTGATTGCAAGGTGTGCTGTTATAATAACCTACCCCATCAAAAATAGATTCTTTTGGTTTTTTTGGCAGGTTAATTTTCTGCCACTTGAGTGGGCTGAATCAGCTTACTGTGCCATCAGAGAAACAACAGAGCAGGCACAACTGCAGATACAAAGCAAGATCTTTCCCTGTCAGTGGGAGCTGCTGGATGGATGGGTTATGTTAGGAAGACAAGTACAGAATTTGATTTTACATCACTCGAGTCACAAGCTGTACTTGAAGAGTTGCCCCTCCTCTCCCCCTATCCCTAAGGGTCATTGGATTCACAAGACATCTTGCTGGAAAACTTTTGTATTTTGAGGGTTCCTTTTCTGCCAGATCAGTAAGGGAATCGAGTCATCCTTCAGCCACCAGACTGCCAGACCCATTCTAAACAAAGCAGTGGGAGCGTGTGCTGAGGCCAGGGAGCGGAGGCAGACCACCCTGCAGCCAGACTACAATGGCAAATCACGCTCTCGGGATATTGCACTCTCAGGATCTGACCCAATGCACAGTGAAATGAAGAACTGTCTTTTCACTGACTTTTGCAGTGAATCTGGATGAAATTTCACTCCAGGTTTGGAGCCAATTGCTACCAAAAAATCAATACTGCAACAAGACAACGTTTATATGGTTCATTTATTGTCATCTAAGTATCATCATTCTTTGTCTAGGGAATAAAATGTTGCTGCCTACAAATTTAGGCTCCCAAGGAACCTATCAAGGTCTTATTCAGATGCAGTATAACTATAATATACAGAGAGGTTACAATTAATCACTGAAGCTTCCTTTGTTTAAATAGACATTTGACTCAGGCATCATGAGTCAAATTCTACTCCCACCTAAAAGAAAGAACTGTCAGTGAAGGTTAAGTTTTACCCCACCATCAGAATCTGTTCAGACCATATATATATGTTTGTCTTTCTAAACTGGGTTCAGTGAGTGTGAGGTCCAAGGTTCTGGCTTCGTAGTTCACACCCCAGCGATCTAATCATCTCCTGTTATGGCCTCCCTACCAAAATAACCTCGTCTAGGTGATCCTGCTCTGGCAGGGGGTTGGACTGGATGATCTTTAAAGGTCCTTTCCAACTCCTAATATTCTGTGATTCTGTGGTAAGCTGCGACACAGTATTTAAAATCAGTGCTGTATTCTTTCGTCACATTTCCTAGACCAATGCCAGATCACAGTAAAGAACACAAGAGTACTTATAACCAACCTCAGATTCTTCATAAGTGTAGAATCCTTTTGTTATTTTCTTTTCATCGACATCACAAAATGCGGTTACCTGGCAAAACAAAACCAGAACATTTCAATACCATTCCTTGCTACCAACAGATGTTTCACCCGTAGCGTATCTACGTGAGTAATGCTACAGACACATGAACGAACACAGGAGTAGGGCAATGCACCCTGGTCCTCCTTTGGAGATTAAAAATTTATGAAATCCTCATCATGTGTATTAAGGAGATGGTCAAATTTTACAGTTGTTTGAGCATATTCTGGTTTTATGAATATGAGAACAGGTGATTAAGCTACTGACTGCGTAAGAGAAAACATCTATGAGATCATCAACATCCTTAGAAATATGCAAAGTAAACTAAAACCAGAGACAAATCTCCTCATTTTGGCACTGCCACTAATCACCTCAGATTGGACAATACAAACCTGCCTCCTTCTGCCCACCCAGGCTTATCATCCCCCACCAGATCCCTCAGTGTAGCAGTGCTGCACTACTGCTCTGGGTGCTCTGGTAATACCAGCCCCAATTCTAGGTCATTAGACACCAAGTCTGGGAATTCCTATGGTTATGGACTCTGTATTTTTCAACTGAAAAGTTTGGTGGATTTGGTGTTTAAACACAAATAATTACTGCTGTGTTTTGGTTACTCTTACTGTCATTATGGAAGCATTATTTGCAGCCAAGTATTTCAGATGTTTTTTTATTTGCATTCCTCATAAATACGCAGGCATAATAAATGCCTGCAATCCAAAATACACAGTGGCCTCATTTTTGAATCATTAGGTTGCCAGTAACTTTTTGGACGACTTATAAAAATAAACATAGCTGTGTTTTCCTCTGTCTTCCACTGGATCTATTCATATTATCTGCGCAGAACTCTTACACTGAAGCAGAACCATTAAGATAGTTAAGGTCTCGCAGAAATCAATTATTCTGGTGAAAGCTGGATAGCAGTTTTCCTATCTTTTTAATTGTTGCATTAAAAATTGATTAACTACACTTACTGCTGAGAAAATCTGAAAAGCCAGACAGCTGTTTATTAATTTATTAAATTAGAGAAGGCTGCAAAAGGCTGGCTTGCTTTCTGTGTCCACAGATCTCTCTCACACGTTTTCCTCCTATGATTAAGACAGTTTTCTTTTACCTGAAGTGACCTCATTGTGTTTGTGCAGAGGGGAACACTGCCACAGGAGCTTTGGTGTCAGAATGCTCAACTTTGGCATGTTTTACAGCAGAGTGCCACCTTCCCAGCCCGAGGGCAAAGCTGCCGAGGAACAGAACTGTGTAACGCGTATTTTCGAGCAATGGCCAGATAGAGCTGCATAAAAGAAGTTTCCACATCAAAAATGCTTTGGAGATACTTCCGCTGTCCGATGGAATAGTCTTCTATCCAAATCCTTAAATACCATAATATCAGCTCTTCCATTAAACATCAATGAAAAGAGAATACAAACAAAACTATCAAGGGACTACAAATATAAAAACACCATCACCAAGGTCAATGTGCAAAATACAGCTAATAAACTGGGGGGGTGGGCAGGGACAGTCCTTGGAACCATTTAGAGGTAGACATTCATACATCAAAAATTGGTTGCTTGAAAACAGGCACCAAAGAAGTAAAGAACAGAACATGAAGGAAACATCAAGTTTCCACTTTGGGGCTGTATGACCAAAGGAATCACACTACAGGCCAGCAGATCCAGATTTTTGCTTTGGATTATATCAATACACCGTAATGGAAACATAAAGAAATGAGGGAATTCAGGGCAGTACTCGGAAGTTACTACACATTGTACATGGTCTTTGTGGCTGATGCAGGCTGGGTTAGACAGTAACAATCACAAGCAGCTCCTCAAAGCACAAAGCCTAAGAACAAGGACCTTTTTTAGGCTTTCTTTTTTCTCTTATACACAAGTTAATTCACTTCATGTGCCTGTCCCTATTTCCATGACCACTGTAATGCCTTATTGTAGCTGAAAAATCTGCTGCTGTGGACTGTGGATAAGCAAGAACTGAGCACAGTAAACTACATCCCCAGGTTTCCTCTACCCATCTTATTTGTATCTCCACTTACATAGACATCTATGTATATATATGAAGGGATACAAGTAGAAGCAAGAAGGGAGGTTACTTGGCTGTATACCTTACATTCAGTGTTAACCATCCTTTACAAGTCTGCAAAACTCAGTTCCACCACTGATGTCCTACTGTCCTCAAAGCTGTGATAACTACAAGCAAAATGTAGCAGTTTTAAAAGAATATGTCTTCACTGACAACCAGAGTTCTGGGAGTAAATACTTTCTGATATTTTGACTTATCTTCCAACAGTCAAAGCTATATTTTCAGCTGCTTATACTCCTATAGATTTTAAAAACTATACACTAAAAACTCTTGACATAAGGTAAAGTTAAATTCTATCCACACTTTAATGTCAGTAACTGAGAATTCAGCTGCAAGATCTGCGCTGGACTCACCTTCAGCAAGCTATAAAAGAGTTAACACAAACCTCTGGTTAGGGCATAGATTTCTTTTTAACATGAACGGTGTTAGAGAACCAAAGCTAGTTCTTGTGTATCACTAGATTACCAATAATCACAATCCTTCCTCTCATCCTGTGCCATAACTCAGATTTATCATGTGCAGGAAATGATGTAAACTGCCTTTGCCATACTAACACCCAGCCCCCTGATGAGCCAGCACATGAAACTCCTGGTAACAGCAGCTGTGAGGGGAAAAGAAAAAATAATCTTAAAAAAGCCTCAAACAGGTCAGTCTGTGTCAATTTTCCCTTGGAAGATGGAAAGGACTCAAACCTTGTTTTGAGTTACCACGAAGGTATCTCCATGTATAATTTTAATGGACTCAGCCAGCTTAAATCTGATGTTTACAGAATTATAAAACAGGTCAGACTAGAATGGGCAATTTTTCTGTCAGACTGTACACCATGTGGGTGGCCAAAATGTAAGTCAACTATTTTTCTGCCACACACTATTTATTTTCCAATTAAAGAAAATCTGTGTCTGGAGTCCAAATACAGGACTTGCACACAATTGTTTATCCTATAATGAGAACTCAAGGCATCAGGCTTATAGGAGCTATTTACTTTATAGTATTAGGATAAACCCAGAGTTACCTATTTATTTTCCTGCATTAATGGGCTCCTTCCCTGTATCTTTTATGAAGACCATCTATACATACATGAACTTCTGCCTTCCACGGAGAAACCGATGAATTACAAAGCTGTAAAGCAGTCTCAGGTTGTTTCCTCCACTCCTCCTCCTAGCAAAATGGCTCTTTTGCAATGCCTCTGACAATATGACACCATTGAAGCTTACTGAGTCCTCAGATCACACTTCAGTTTTAAGAAAATATCTACATTATTAAACAGTTTTGTTTTGAACATCAGTTGTATGAAAATCTGCGCAATTCCAAAACATAGAAAAAACACTGCTACTTCTCTCAGTTAAGAACTGCAAGCCCTAGCTAGGTATAAACAAGCCACACAGTTGCTACAAGTCTTATAAATACAGACTGCAACATGCATTAACAATGGAGTAAGGAAAAAAAGGGAAGAAGCAGAAATACTTTTCTCCCTCATAAGAGAAAGTTTATATAGCTCAAAAGATAAGATATTTACTAAAAAAAAAAATCTCTGCTAGGAGAAGACACATTTGAGGAAGATAAAAGCACTTCCTTGGCTGGTTCTTTTTAATAAACACACAGGCTGGGACTACCAGACCTCCCTGTGGTAAAATGTCCTTAACGAGCAGCAAATGGATCCTACTCCAATTGCACAGGGAGCCAGCAAGATTGGGCTTGGGATGCAATGGTAATTACCTCGCTGTCTGACTGTGTCACTATTGCACGAGAATTAACAGTTTGTCTCATACTTGACTTGTTTATGGCCTTGTTGGTTGCTGCAGAGGATGTTTCCTTACACTTCCCATTCCACTCTGATTCCCTAATGGAAAAATGGAAATATTTCATCAGCCTCACAATGTCCTTCTGTGGTGAATGATCTTCATAGGATTTTATTCCCTCATCTTATTTTCACCTGTGGTTTGCTTTACAGAAAGCAACAAAACCCAATCACAGCAAATGCCCAAGATGCGTCAGAGGTGGCAGGACACAGGAGACAAGTTTTACAAGGGAGAGAATAACTTAGAGCGTGACAGAAAAAATGGACAACCCTTTTGATAAATGGTCACCTGCACATTGTCTCCTCTCCCTCTTTATTACATCAATTGGTGTCACAAAATTTATCCTTAAAATGGCTGAAGGATTGCATGAGATGTGGAGAGAATGCAATAGGGAAGATCTGCTCGTAGAGGATTCTGTAGAGTTTGCAGGTTGTCTTCTCTAAACTCCCAGTGACCCTCTTGATTCTATTTATAATTCTTTCATTCAAACTTATCTAAAGCCTCAGAAGTACGTTAACATACATGTCCACAAAAGTTAAATCGATTTTGGCCATTCATGTCAAAACAAAGTAACTGAACACATGATAATGCATGTTTAAACAGATTCAGTTAATGACAAACAGAATGAGAGACATGCAGAGGCATAAACATCTTCCAGGATGCCACAAGCAGAATCACGAAACCAGCAAGCAACCCTCAGTCACCATCTGAGTGATTTTCAGTATCAGTGTGCTGCTTTTATTTCCCCTCTTTGGCATTACAGCCACGACAGAGGCTGTGGATATATTTAAATTCCAAGCATGTATTTTGTGACTCCCTTTAAAGACACTGTTCCATTAAAGAAAGCAGCATCTTCCCTTGTTGCACATCTACATAACAGAGTTGTTCAAGAGAACTGTAATACCAGAATCCAATGTGCAAAATAAGCTTCTAAATATCGTATGTACAACATTTCCCTTATTACATACGACTGCCTTTATACGTAACAGCGTGGGAACTAGCTGTGAGTGCCCCATTTCTCTTGGACAGATAACTACATTAGTCATGCCACAGTGAGTGCCTCTGTACTGACAAAACGGACCCTGCAAGAAGCGCATCTTCCCACACGGAAGCAGCAGGGAGATTTCCCTTCGTATTTCAGCATGAAGTATTCCCTACAGTCCAAAATGAAGCCTCTATTTTACTCCATGTCATTTTAGGATGTTCTATGCTTGGATTTAAGTGAAGCTTTCAAATTTCATCTCTCTCTGTTCTGCAGGCTCTCTTTTAACTTGCTTTCACATTGTCAGTCTCTCACTCCCCAGTCAAGGTGTGTAATAATACTCTTCCCTTTCTGTTCCTTTGCTTTTACATGTCCCCAGTTCAGTCTCTCTGCTGCCATTCACATACTTTTGAGCAGCTACAATGCTACAAAACTAACATTTCTTGCTTTTCTGAGTGAGCTGAAGGATCACAGTTTCAGCACATGGTTTAGTGACATTGCTCTTAGAAACAGGTGAAGAGAAGCTGAGAGATGATTTTAAATGGTTAATGAGCTAGGAAAAAGGGCACACAAAATGCTTTCCTGAAGCTTTCAAGTTTGCCACTGGTGGATAGGGTTGTCATAGAGAAACTTCATGGGCTGCTGTGGCCAGTACTGTTTCCATGCCACTCATTAGCTGATGCTTGTTTTGGCCTTTCCCCCTCCTTTTCTGTCAGCCACTCAAGCTATCCGAGCTATTTTCAGCTATCGGAAATGACACAAAATGTTAACACTGGAGTTCTCCTTTTAGCTGAAGTTTGATGGAGAATAAAAGAGCAGACAAGACAGCTCAGAAACCCTCCAGGCACATGTAGCATCCCAAAAACATTTGGTTTCCATCTTCAGCTGCAAATTATAGACAAGACGGATGTGTTTTAAACAAAAAAAGGTCTGTTCGACTTCATTCTTGCAGAAATGCTAATACTGAACCACTGTCAACTGCATGAATCAAGAAGGGGACAGCCAGGAAACAGATTTTCCCTAAGAATACTGAGATCCTGGTAATTAATTCATAAAAAAACCTACTAGTTGAATAATTTTTTTCTTGTGTTGCTGTTTAGCAAAAAATACTGAGCCTTGGATTTTTGCCTGAACTATTTGGAGACAAAGCATTATTTTAATATTCACCATACAAATGTCTGAAGGGAAAGACAGAATATTGCTTAGGTGTCCTTTTCTCTTTTAACACAATCATAATTCAAATTCAGACTGTTTTCCAAACAGGCTAAAGTAAGAGTTTGTTAGTGAGTATGAACATAGAAGGACTGCTGCTTCCTGGAACTGCCTAAAACGTGATTTCTAAAACACAACGCTGTCGACATGCAAAATTTTTATACTTTTCAAACATCCCACAAAAACCTAGTCAGGAGAAGAAATACAATTTCTTTGTTTATCAGCTTCTAAAAATACTTGAAACATTCTGTTTTGAGAAAGATGTTTTCTTACGTGCGCTAAGCCTGACAGTTCAAACTAATGAATTCTCTTCCTGAAGGTTTAGTAGAGTTTAGGGGGTTTTCACAATTACAAAATAATACAAGCTGTATGTGATAGGGTTGGTTATTTTTTGAGGGTTTTATCATTTATTTATTCTAGGAGTATGTTCCCCCAGTTTTCTACAGGAAGTTAATGCCAATGTAGAAACCAATCCTGCTGTGATTCCACTGAAATCAGTCTCACGACATCTAAGGAAATTCAGAATCTCAGTAAAAGGATGCAGCAAGAGTGAAACAGAGCATAGGTGAAATTTTCAGGAGTCCAAACTGACTTAAAGTATAAAACCTTCTGAAATTAAATTCAGACAGTTAAATTCTAGAGCTTATTTTGGCAGTTTTACCTGCATTTCAAAGGGTTTTAGACCTTTTAAGATCAGAACGTTTTACACAACTGGACCTTCAGATGAGAAAATCGTAATTTTATTATTTAATAGTTCATATTTTGTCTGAAGGGACTTTTGGAATTGTATTTTAAAAGTGTCCATTCTACATAATTGATTAATTCATACCCCAGGGCCTCCATTTACAAGACAACACTAGATTCTACTTGTGGATTCGAAACGTTACTGAATCTCTAGTGTCCTCATAATTAACAGAATATGTGAACTCTTAAATCTTGTTAAGGCAGTCTTTAAAGGGTGAGACAGGAAAAGTATTTCATTATTTTCAGGGCTGGAAAGGATGGAGCAACGACTATTTACAACCTTTGTTCACAAGGGATTTCAGAGTCTTTGGCAAGAGTTGAAGATTAGTCACAAAATAACCGAAGGATTTTTGAGGAAAAGTATAACATGGAGTTTAGCTAGCTTCTTTTTACTGTTGTTATTAAGAATAAATGAAAACTGCCATGAATTACCTACTATAAATTTTATGAATTTATTTCCTGAAACTCCAGCAGTATAATCCTTTGATTACACATGGAGAAGTGAGATGTTTTAACTACTTCTACAGCCCTTTGCCACACCCTGGCTATGAAACATCAGGTTATCATTTATGCTTCAGTTCTGACTGAGATGGATAGACTTGAGATCTCTTTTGGAGAAGTTAGGAAGTTGCAACTGCATTCAGAATGAGCCTGAACAACCACTTAAACCTAGTGCTTTTATCACTGCAGATAACACTAATTTCATCAGAAATTAGCTACCTAAAAGCTAGGCCTCTGCTCTCACTTGGGATGACAGAAGTCACTTTCTGAAGCTATTTATCTTAGTTATTGAGAAAACCTCTGAATACTCGAGAAAACAGGTCAGTGGATAAAGTTTGATTACTCTATATGAGACATTAAGGATCAGATCCTGACTGCCTTTTAGCAGTAGTTTTCTGCAGTACATTTGCACACTGAGTCATACCTGCGTGTGCAATTGCATCTGGCATGTAAGCTTGCTAAATGTGTTTGGTACAGTATCCAGTAACTAACGGGTTAATGCTCAATGCAGTATTTCAATATCAAACTAAAGCATATTGGAATATGTGCAACTGTAACCTTGACAGAAGCAAAATAGCATCACAGCCTGCAACACTGCCAAAGCAAATGTTATGAAAAGGTCAGCTGAAAAGGACGTCAAGATCCAGCTAATTAGAACCAAACTCAGTGCTATGTACTGGGGAATTAAGGTTGTTCCTTCTTGAAGAAGAGGTAACTGTGGTTCTTTGCCAGAAAATGGCAAAAACCCACCAATATTATTTTTGTCTTGCCCTTTTTATCATCTTTGCACCAATGTGTTCAAATTATCATTGTGTTTGCTGAACAGGATGTGAAGTCTTGAATGAGTCACCTAGAGAAGTAGGTGGCAAACATAACCCAAAGCTAAGAGAGGTGCTCTATCATAATCTCAATCTCCAATTTGGCTTGGCACAAAAAAAGGTAAAAACCAAAACCACCACCACCAACAAAATCCAACACCTGAGATGGTGAGACACTGCTACAAAAACAACATATTCTGTTTTTTCCTAACAACTCAAAACTCCCTGCTTGCACGGTACAAGCAGACAAGCTGCCATCTCTCCCCTTGGAAATTACTTTCTAATTCTCGTAATCGTGTAAACAGAAAAGTGCAGTGGTTGCTAGTAAGTTAGTGGAACTCACAAAGTGCTCTACAAAATACTAATGACACAGAGCACTTTCATAAACCCCCCAAAGTCACGCGCACAATGCGTTGCATGACCAAGACAACGCAATACATCTAGCGGACGGTTCTGGCCTCTTAGAACAAAAGAGCTGATTGCAGACACATAGCGCTCAATCTTACTCCAAGCAGTTCACCCACTTCCACAGGATGGCAATGAAAGAGGGATGGCACTGGAGTACCAAATTCAGGTTCAATTCTTGTGTTGTATATTTACTGTGCAAGTGTCTCTCATGTCTATTCAGTAATTTGAGCTATGGGTACACAGATTTCTTCCCTTATCTTTCTACATGTGTGTGGTCAGAGGGCCACTACATTAATCAGGTTTATATATATGTCATTTTGTCTTCCCATCCATATTTTTAAGAAAAGAAAACACATCTGGTAATAAAATGAATGTTCTGTGGCTCTTTATAAGAAACAGCCATTTAACATGAGCTCTAAAGCCTTTATCTAACAAAAAGTTATTACGCAGAAGAAAATTACGTAAAAGGTATTTAAACTCTCAGACAAACCTCTCCTGAGAAATATCTGTCATTACCAAATACAAGTAACTTCCACATTTTCAGCTGAGTTGAAGCTGGTAGCCATGTACACTAGTCTCTACTCCCCGACACCCTGCATCGCACTTCTACTTGTAAACAATCAAGCTTTGCAGGAGGGAGTTACAGTCCAACTACTCCGTAATACAAACCAGGATGATCAGCACCTGACAGGGACTCGTCCAGTAACCACTTAGGAACTGGACAATTATTCTACATATGTATACATACATGATAGACGTATGAATAATCCTGGACAAGGCAGTTCAGTATTGCACCATCTAAATACGGAGTTATTCCACTCACCTTGTGTACCTGGCTACTACACGGTTAGTTACACAGCAGCAGGCCACAACCAGTTATATGGTGTCTGATCTACTACTGTGCTGGCCATCAGCCAGCAGGAACATGAGTGCATATGTTGCCCTTCATACACACCATACGCTCCAGAAAATGTAATATAGCATTTTAAAAGAAAAAATACATTATGCAGAATATTGAGACTTTCCCCAATTTATATTAATCATCAACTAGTATTTTGGACAGACAATACTGTATGAGAATTTTGCTACATTATGTTAGAAGCGGCAAGAATGCCTATGAAAGAGAGGAAAGAGGTTTTGTACAGACGTTGCCCACTCCTAGCTCACCTTTTTCTGATTAGATGGTGACAAGCTTCTGTAGAGCTTCTTGCCTTGCTTGCCAGCATTCCAAATGGTGAATGATGTCCAGGAGCTCAGGACTCTCTCTTCAAGAAACCTGACTCGGTGATTCCAGATGGTTCCCCTGGAGAGTTAGAAAAAGGGGTGGATTAATAACCCTAAAACGTTCGGCATTATTCAATACCACTATGCATATGTACATACCCACATACGCATAAACCTGACCAAACCGATTCACACATGATATGAAAAAAATATCAGACAAAAACATTGTGCTAGAAATTTCCAAGGGAAATGTGAAGTATTGCTAGAAAAAAAAAATAAATCTGTGAAGTTCTCAGACAAAAATCATTAGGATAGATTTGAAGCTGTAGCTACATCACTATTATTTTTAAGAATCCTAATAGAAGATCACAAGAAGATGAAAAACCGTAGCAACAGTAATCTAATTCAATACCAACCATTCTGTGCTCATGGTGTGAACTGCTGTATGACACTGCACTGCACACCGGCAAACGACTTCATATTCCATCTGCCCATGCCTTCATTCTCCTTCGCAAATGAAAAGCTGAAATCTCATCAATTCAGTACTCCAACCCAAATACACAGCCCAACGCACAACGAAAGTCCATTTACATTGTGGCATTTGGCTCAAGTTTTCAAGAAGTCAGTTTTCAAAGCTGTGAATCGGCGGACGCCCGTACAGCAACAATGGCTGAACACAACACAAACTACCGGCTGTTACACGCCATGCACGCTTGTGAACGTGCACACACACACTTTAGACCAAATAGAAGTGATTTAATTTTAAAGGTTCCAAAGTATTATTCAGCAGCGATATGAATGTGACTGTGCCTTTATTTGAAGATGACTTTTATAAGAAAGAGCATTTCTAGAAACAAAGAGCAGTGGAAACTTTATTTTTTTTTAAAGTAGTATGCTTCCAAAACATCTTAAAATATGCTTTAGGAAAAAAGAAAGCTGGCAGATGTCTGTGCCCAATTACACCTCTTTGTCTTCATATTTGTAACAAGTTCCACAGGATAATTTAAACCAAGCAGTTGAAGTAAACAACTGTGAGACCAATACCAAAGGGCAAACCGCTTGGCTCTGGAACCAGTGACAAGGGAACACCTGACGTCTTTGAAATCTGAAGACTGGATGAGATCTCCAACAAGTTCAAGATACGCTCTTGGAAAGAGGGGACAGCTTCAAGGAAAGCATTTTGTTCATGAGCCGTGCATCCTACCAGCAGGGATTAATTCACCCTGACAACTACAGCTTTGTGTGTGTGTGTGTGTGTGCGTGCACATGTGTACACAATTCCTATCACTTTCACTTGCTGTTGAAACAGCAACTGCCATTACATAATGTAATATTTCAGACTGCATCATTTACAACGGTTTAAACAAAGCTGCCTGCTGTTAAGAACATCTGCTTTATGTCCAGGGTTCATTTAATATTCATTAACTAGGAACCCATCTTATACTTAATGAACAGTGTTCTTGATACAATAAATTGATTTCCTCAATTTATGGCTTGACGGACAAATCTCCCTAATGTACCTCTCTCAAACAAGGCACCTTGAGTTGATAAATGTCTTTCATAGGAAATTCTAATAAACACCCAATTGTCTTTCCTTTCTGAAAGCATTTCTTCAGATAGGTTTTTCCATTTGCTTTACCACGACAGGACACTTTATGACAACTTTTATGACTTGTTCTACAAATTGTAACACCTCTTGTGATTCAAGAAATTAGACACTGAAATTAGTTAAAGCATTAATAAAAAAAAAACCCTACCAATTTTCCTGTGAGATCCTAAAGATACCTATGGGTTTTTTTGTCATGGGAAGCATGTATTTTTTTCCTACCAATAAACCTTCTCCACAGTTCAACTTTGAGGCCTACAGTTTTCTGACTATTTCAAATTGGTATAGAATTTAAACACCGAATTACTCAAAGAATATGTTATTTCTTCTGCTTCAAATAAGGCTTCCGATTCAGGAGTCAGAAGAGGTTATCGCTGGGCAGCTACAGCGACCTACTGCTGCTCTGCAAGTGCAGCTTGTGATTTACAGAAAAATCAAAACCCACTCAAGTTCCCTTATGTTCAGGATCTCAACTGCCAGGAGGGCAGGCAGTCAGGGACCAGAGCACTGCAGCTTTGCTGTTGTCACTCACTCACTCAACCAGTGAACCAGACTGCTCCGTCCCTTAGCTGCAGTTCTGATCATCCGTAATCTCGCATGCATTGCGCCAATTTTGGCCCTATTACAGAACTGTAAATCCGTGAGTATGATCACTGGAGATGTCTGGTGATCTGGCATTACAGGAACATCTGACCTCTATGAAATGTTTTCTATTTTTTTTTTCCTTTTTGTAATGGATTATCCAATGACACAAAACCAAATTTGTTGTTCCAAATTATTCTTATGAAGTATACGAAACAAGGTACAAATCATTTGAGGTTACTGACGTTAACAGGTAACCTCAGTTGTTCCCAAAAATTTGTTAACAAAATAATAGTAAATATTTCAATGATAGGAATTCTGTGGCTTTATTTTGCTTGTTCCTTCATATCCCTGAGTTACGGTTAGAAAAACATGACACCCTTATACCTATAAGACTTACGGATTCTTGCTGGGATTATTAGTTAGCTCCAGAGAGCCCAGTTCATTTCAGCATGTGATTTTTGAGCACAGCCAAATCCTGCTTAGCACTTCATCACTGATTGTGGTGCGATAACTTGGAAAGAACTTCACACACAAGCAAATGTACCCAAGAAGAACAGTTACTCCATATAAAATTTCCACGCTGTTTTGAAGACTACGGCTGTGCACCAGCGCTTGAACTAATGGAGAAAAAAAAAATACCTTGGATATGATTGCAAATCTCTTCTAATGCAACCACAAGCTGCATTCCTGATTAGCTGCTGCTGGCATCCTTTGACACTTGCCTTTTCCCATGTTTATTAGAGCATACTATATTCTCAGAAGGAAAGTTAAATGAAAATTATGAAGGTCAAATATTTTTCCAGGATCATTTTACTGGAAATTTTAGAGTTTCTGCTAGCTTCTAAAAAGGAAGATTACTGCTCTACACGTAAATGGAAAGGTTTTAAAACTGACTTTACTTTGAACTGTGACTTCAGAAGGATAACACTGTATTACATTCCACAGGCACTCCAGAATCTGTTCTGTTGGCTTGAGTGATATAGGCAAGTTTCTTTTCCACTTGATTTTGCAGTTAAGAAAGCTGAAGAAAAAACAAACAACCCTACAAGGCATAAAAAGAATTACCAACTAATTTCTAGTTGCAGGGCAAACACTGGAATCTGCATCCAGGTATGCAGAAAATGCTTCTGTTAGTCCTGGAAATGTCCCAGCACATTCACAGAATCACAGAATCACAGAATCACAGAACGTTAGGGATTGGAAGGGACCTCAAAAGCTCCTCCAGTCCAATCCCCCTGCCGGAGCAGGAACGCCTAGATGAGGTTGCACAGGAAGGCGTCCAGGCGGGTTTTGAATGTCTCCAGAGAAGGAGACTCCACAACCTCTCTGGGCAGCCTGTTCCAGGGCTCTGTCACCCTCACTGAGAAGAAGTTTCTTCTCAAATTTAAGTGGAACCTCCTGTGTTCCAGCTTGTGCCCATTACCACCATTACCATTATTCAGTATCGGCTGCTTCCAAGCAGTATGCATTTGCTGTCTGATGATGGGTGCCTATATTCCACAGAAGTCCCTAGAGAGCTAAAATTCAAGCAGACCAAATCCCAGTGTGGGTAATCGCCCACAAAGATTTCAGACTGAAGCAGATTTACTGATCCAATCTCATCTATGAAAGCTATGTTGAGAAATGCAAGTGTGGAAAGGATTTAAGGGAACTGCACTCAGAAATAAAAGGATACGAAACTCATTCAACTCCAAATCAATTGGATCACTGTTCAATTGCAAGAATACTGTCAGCTTCATTTAAAACACCAATAAATGGCTTTCTTAAATGCATGTCTTGGATTGGGAAAATGACACCAATATAGTCAGGACTTGTGATTTTTCTGCTTGCATCACTATAAGGCATTCTTATGGAAATGCTTACGGAGAAGAATTCAAAAATCACATCCACATATTTGGTGTGCCCTTTTTAATGAAAATTTTAAGCTGCATCAAACACTTAGCAGTTTTGAGTTAACACTGAAATTTTTTAACAATACAAGGTGAGATAAACAGATAAATACAGAACTGAGGGGCAAATTTGTGACTGTGCTTTAGCGTGACAATGACAAACTTTCTCTTTGTGAAAATGTTCTCTGCACAAACAATGTATCTCACGTGCTGAAGCCAAAGGCAGCTTACAGAGTGTCAAAAGAGAGAGTTCCAGTTATCCCCTTCAGGTTTCCGGTTCACCTAATTTGCCACATTTTTTGATGTTTCTAGAATAGATAACTGGGATTCCTGCCTCGAGGGATAAGGAAATGCCATTTTCCCATCCTTTAAGAGCAGTGCAGGTGCAACAGACAGGAACTGTAGCAACGTGCAAAGACGATTAAAGAAAACGCCCGAAACGATCTAGAAGTTGTACAAACCACTACTCAGAGACGATTCTCACGGCTATTTTCAGATTTTGCATTATTACATACTCATAGCCACCAGCAAAAACTAGGAGGTATTATTACTCTGCATCATCCCAAATGAAGGCTGCTGCTCCTACCCCTGTCAGAAAGGATTAAAGCAAGGAGTTACCCAGTAGCCTTCAGCATCATTTCCTAGCCTGTATTCAGTCAACAAGATTTTCCTCAGCCAGAAGGTGGGACACAAACTCTTTCTCCTTGATCCAAATTCTCGAAGTACGTTATTTTTCCCCATTTCTTTCATTTATTTGCCACTTCTTTACTTCACGTAAGAAATGTAAGAAATATACATTTTTCTACTTGGAAAAATAATTCTCGAGGCTTACATAACCATCCTAAGATCTCATTCACCACAGCCCCTCTACTCATCAGTTATGAAGTCTGGAAGGAAGAAGAGGAGCCAAAATTCTGCAGGAGTGAAATGGGTGTATTCATGCAGCGGGTGAGAATGACTCTGAAGTGTGTTCCTCAGTCCCCAGTAGTTATTACCATACCATCCACCCATGTAACGGAACAATGGAGCCCTGTTAAAATGTGTGGTGACCTACTGACTGCGTACAGGAGTCAAGAAACATCTGCTCTACTCCTATTTTGAAATGAAAGATAATGTGACAATAAAAGCTATATGATTTAATGTCTGAGCTCAGTTAAATCTTGCCATATTGTTTAACTGCCTTCCCCCTCCTTACCCCAGTGAGGCTGCATAAGTGAATCAACAGAGCAAAGACAGATGTACAAGTACTTGAGAAACGCACAAATACCAGCCCAATGGCCTAAGCAGTACTGGAATTTTAGGCATTGATTACCATCCACAGTAACACTATAAATCTGTAAACCTGCCCTTTCCTATATACGTTGGTCCTGCCTATGCTACTCAGGTCTAACACCAGATGGGAAGAGGAGCTATTCAACGGACAGCCCCTTTCAGTGTTATTTGTTATTTACGGCAGGATAATATAGTTTTATATTACAGGTGAATCTCACCTGATAGATAATCCAGAGGTGGAAGAACAGAGAACTTTTTAATCACAGCGAGAGCTGAAAGAACAGATTCATTACAGCTAGTTTTACACACAGAATTCAAGGTCCTTACAACCCACAGGAAATTTGGAAATGAATCGCATTTGAACCTTGACCATACTGGTGAATAAACTGAATTTTTTTGTCGTCGTTGTTCTGTTGAACTTCATGTGAACTTATTAATTGCCGGACTATATCGTCCCACTGAGTTATTACATTTACACTGTTAATAGGTTCTATTAATGTCTGAGTTCATCTTCAGGTCGTGGGTCATTAACTGAGGCATGGTTTGCATTGTGGCCTATTTTTCATGAAAGGCTTATTAAGAAAGATGGACTATCAATGCTAATGCCATTTACTTTTCAAGAATCTAATGAGGTCATTAGTTTCCATGTTTAATTGAAGTGCCAAACGCAAGCACAGATGATAAAAATGCAGTTGACCTCATCTTTATGTCAGTTGTACAGGAATACGTTACGCTATTTCTCTCTCCTGCCTATTTTTGGATGCATATGTTTTTGCGGGAAATGAAGCAGGAAAAAACATTGGCAACACAAGACCCGTGCCTCAGAGAACCTCTAACACAACCTAATGTGTGTTTCAGACTAAAGTGCCTGTCCTCCTTCACTCAGATGACACTGGGAGCTTCCAGAGCCCTACACCAGATGGTTTCAATAGATTACGTAATTTTGGTTATCTCTGCAGAACAAGCTCTTACGATATTATTCTGAATACACGGCATATGAAATTATAAGTAAGTATATTTCACATTTCCTGCATAAAAGGGAGTCATCAGAATCTCACACGGAAGGTACGAACCTTATTTTCTGTGTATATTAAACTTCCTTTGACCAGAAATTGTAAATGGCTGCAGAGCTTAACTACCTGCCCGAACTGCCTGTCTTCATGAGTAACACTACCTAAAGACAACTAAAATGTTTTATTGCTCTTCTTGCTCCAAGCTGACTTTTATCTTGCAGTGAGGTACACTGGTTTATATACAGTTCCTTTTTCTCCCCCTTGGCAAGATAAAAATCTATGCATTTTACAGTGTTTTCATTATACACCAAACTTTCTTTCTACAGTATTTCTCAGTATAAAGCCAGTGCTGATGTTGTATAAGATCAGCATAATGCAGCTATGTAGCACAAAGTACACACAGCCCTAGGATACAAGCTGTAATGTGAGATAAAACGATTTAGATCCAAGAGATACAACACGTGGGACTTTGCGTTGTAAATTCTTGGTTGAAGAGAAGTTTCTCAAAACTCATATCGCTCATTCATATTTAGCAGTTACTCATCATAAGCTTTAGATGAATTTACAGTGAGAACATTTATATTTCTGTATGCACCTAATGATATCTAAATATAGACTGTACTTCATTCAGACTCTGTCATACACCCAAAACACTTAATAATGCGTTCGGATGCCTCCAGGGTAAGGGGGAATGCAAGTAAGAGTTTGTTTCCTGCTTCACAGATACTTTCACCTCTAGGTATTTGTTCCAGAAGGATGCTAATCATAGGAAACGACCTAAAGATCATTAGTGTTTACAATTATACATACTAAAAAAGAACGAAATGTTACTAGCCAAGTAGTTTTATGTACATTTTAGGAAGTTTGAAAACGCAAAATCAGACATTTTTTTTCCCATGAATGGTAAAGAAAGACATTCATATAAACTGAAATCAGCCCACAATGGGCTACAAGTGACTGTTGTGTTTGCTGAAAAGACTGAACCGTGCACCTTTGTACAAACAGGTCCTACTAATCAGCTCTACTCTTAAAGAATGAAACTAGTCATAAACATGGGGGGGTGAATAATCAACTTTCCTACAAGCATCATTTTGATCTCAGACAAGACGTTACTCTGGTTGGTGAATTACTACTTCCAAATCCAGGCATAGGCTAACTCTGAAAAATTCAAAGAGAACATAGGCCAAGGGCAAAAGGCAAAACGTCACAGAAAACTCCTCAAACAAAACACACCATTAAAAAAGAAATACTAGAAAAGGTAGAACACACATTAAATAGGGTGAGGTGACCAAAAGATGACCTAGGCAAGACTCAATTTAAATTATAAACTTAAACCTTTGTGATGAGTTCATTAACCTCTTTTTGCTCAATGCACACCTCAGTCTTTAGAAACCAACGTTGGCCAACCCTTCAAAACTTTGGCAACAGAGGAACAAACCAATAGGAAGAGACGTTACACAACCTCATGTGTGAAAGCTCACACACAATGTTATTAGCAGTAGTACCAGCAAGAAGCCAACTGGAAGAGTGGCCAGCCTGGCTTCCTAGAATGAAACAAGAAAGGTGCCCATCTGGACACACAAACTGCACATCTGAAACAGCTTACAATATTTCCACCTTCTCACAGTATGTTGTAATTCAGGGTGCTTGTGCCACACAACCTTGTGGATCTGAATAGGCAACAGCTTGCAGTAAATTCAAAACAAACTCATTTCCAAGAATAAGATGTTTTCCCACAGATACAAGCAACAGGCTTCCAAGAGTTCTTGCATCCCATGATACGTGGCTGAAAAATTTGTAACCAACTGCCAAAATGATTGCACACTAAAAAGAGGAAAAAAATCCCTTACATTTGAATACCAATAAAAATAACTTACCTTATATTTGTTTGCAAAATCCAAATAATATTTTACATTTGCTTGGAATGACTGTTTCAGAGTTAAATTATTTTATACACATCTGCATACCTACCTGTATTTATAAAGATCTATAGTGACATTAACTACGAGCATGATATTGATGCTAGCGTACTATAGGATTTACAGTAATACAATAATGTAGTGATACACAACTAAAATGCACATTAAAATGTTTCGTTTTACTAGTCAGCTCCACAAAGCCTTACAAATAAGACTGACTGAAAAGTGTATTTATATCATTAATCAGTAAGAAAACAGTTTACTTAATTACCACTGTGATTCTGGAGAAGGACTCCTAAAGAACAGTAAACCTCACAGAATTGTTCATTAATGTCAATGCACAAGAGAAATAAACAACTTTGGCTCAGCCTGCAGAACTTCTAATCAGGAAGAACGCCTCTGATGGGTAAAATGAGCATGTAGAGCCATCAGCAATCGACAATTTAACACTTTGTTTAAGGGCAGACCAGTACTGTGAAAGCAGTAGGCAACAGCTTACAGTAAAACACTGAGATAATTACCCCTACACATCCGCAGGTGTTTTTCAAACCTCGTTATCTGATGTAGATGATTAGAACTTTTGAAATATGAAAATAATATATGTAAATTCAGCACATTATGACAGGTTTATGTTTTTACTGTTTTATTCAAAATAAGGTTTTTGTTGGTATTATAAATTAGATTTTTTTTAAAAAATTGAGACAGTTCATTTTGAAATCAAGCTTTAAAATAATTTAAAAAAATACATTACAGTTAACATGGCAAAAAATAGGAGAATCACAATCTCACATATTAGAAATCCTAACTTAAATCCCCAATAAAATTTCACCACTAGGATAGATTTCAAAGGTGTTCTTGCAATTGATCTCAAAGGACTGAAAAAGTTACCGCTTTACTACTTGCTTTTGCCATGTTCAGCAGATGAGATATGTAATCGTACTGAGTATTTTTAATCTGCTTTGAGAATAAGAAACTTGCGTGCTTTAAATAACCAGAGGTTATTTGGGCAGATTACGAGACCTCACGATGAGTTACAGGCTCAGCTAAAGGGACGGTAACCGGAAGTTGAGAGAACAGCACTGACGTGACGCAGTCCCCAAAATGCTTCACCGCTATCACAAGACCTATTGTGAAATCAGTTCAAGAACAGCTGCAAAGATGAAACGATTTGTTAGAACATCTGTCAAATGTTAAAATGCCCCCACTCTATTCCTGCCTCACCAAACCATTACCATGGGCACACAGACAATGTATGGGCAAGAGCATCCAAGCCAAAGATTGCAATTCATCACTTCAATTGCACGTTACAGCACACCACTCAAATCAAATTCCAGCAAGAACAAACAGAAGACGAACCTTCCACCATCTACTGCCAGGATGATACCAGCATATTATGTTAGGCTTGCTTTCTAGCCTTTTTGATAAGCAAACAAACAATTAAATACAACTAGGTAATTATTTTGCTGTACGATGTCTTGGAGATTAAGCATCTTTGCTGCCAATCATCCACGATGAAGCTAATTTATTTTAAGTTCTACCAAAAAATGCAACTTACTCTAGGACGGAATGAGTTGCTGCCTGTGGATGGTAGCGGTACAGCAGGAGGCAACGGTTCACCCGAAAGACTTCACCACCCTTTTGGATATGTTTATAGAAAAACAACAAATCTTCTGGAACACCCTGGAAGAGAAGCAGTTATTTCAAACCAGGAAGTGACCAGTGTTCACAGCTACATCTGGTTTAACATCATTTTATTTGTATTCTTTCTATATGTCTCCACGAAGTTATTTAATGGTTCATTAAATAGACATCTGTAGAAAAGGTAGAGCTATTAAAAAAGAATGCAGTGCTATTTAAAAAATGAAGTCCAGCTGACCACTAGGACAAAGGTGGAAAATTAAACATCGTCTCATTTTGACAGAGATATAAAGCCTGGTACAGGTTAGTCCCGAAAGAGAGAATCCCATCTGCTGAACAGTCCATGAAGCCTGAAGTGCCAAGTAACCACACAGTTTACTATTTGTAACATTCAGCAGTGGCTGCAGGAGTGTCTTTTTGTTTGACCAGAATTACTGTTCTTTCTTTGGTTACCATACATATACTGGCCTCTAATTAGGAAAGGTGAATCAGGCCCCATAATAAGAAACTTTCACTTAAAAAACCCAGAAACCTCAGAATAAGGCATCCGAAAACAAAAGGTTTTGCTTGCTTTTTTTTTTTCTCCTTGAAACTTATTTCCATGGTACAGTTTTGCTAATGGGTTTGCAAGCAACAGTGCTGAAACACTGCAAGAAAAAATAATCTCCTAGAATTGTATATCTACCAGGCTTCAGAAAATATTAAAGATTTCATGATCATATGCAACATTTTCCACCTAAATATCTGAAAATCTTCATGCCAGAGATACAGAAGGACAACTTATGGCACATAGTAATCAATTACACGTCATGGCATATGGAAGCACAAACCCACTTTTAAAGATACAGGTAAAAATGCAGCATCTATTTACATTTTTGCAATGGTGCAACTTCTTGAAATATGGTAAGAACATGCAATTTTTCTATGTTTAAACACAGAGTTTTGTTTCTTCCAAACCAGGGTTTAAACGGTCACATGATTTTATCAGGCTAAAAATCTGATCTGTAAAACCATGTGGTCCAAATAAGATATTTAAGTGTTTTATCAACAAAAAGCTGAAAGATAACGTGACAAAGTTGTGAAGGAAAAGCAAAAGAAGGGAAAGGTATTGAAATACATTTCTTTCTGTAGACAGTATCACACACGTGAGTAACAGGGGCATAAACCTTAACCTCAACTTTAGGTATTAGATTTCAACACAGAAAAAATAATAAGAGCACAAGTTTAAAAAAACAACAGCAGCAGCATTTTTTCTCCATTACCACAGCTTCTGAGTTTCTTCCATAATTAAGAAAACACGATTCTCTAATTAAAGTGCTGGACATAGACTTCTGTGGTTTCTTCTGGCCTTCTAGTTACAAGAGCAACAGCTCAGTGAGTGTTTCTCACACCCACCGCACTGAGCCTTCGTGTCAGACATGGTCTGGACCGAGCAGCTGAGGCAGGGTGGTGGGGGGAGAGAAATGAGACAAAAAAAGCTTTGAACTCTGGAAAACAAATCCAAAACACTCGACTGAACATACGTATCTTGGGAGAAATCAGAACCAAATCAAGCTCTGTTCTTCGCAGCTTCAGACTTCACTATGTAATAGACAGATTTAAGACACTGAATTGGGCCACACTCCCAGATTCTGAGTAAAAAGGATTCTGATCTGATTGCTTGCTAAGGGCAGCTTATCTGTAGCTATTGTTTGGCTTTGTAGACATTTGTCTGACTTGTAGTTTAAGAGCTTTGATGCAGAAGAAAACTTTCAGAGAACTTCATACAATTTATGCTTTATATGAACCTACTTTGAAAGCCACAAAAGAAATGTGAGGGAAGCTGGAGTAGCAGACAGCAACCACAGACATCAAGAATACAAGAAAAACACAAACTCAAATTCTTTCCGTTTATCTTGTATCCCTTTCTTTTTCTTATTCTGGGCTTTAATGGAAATACCTTTTTCTCTCTAAGCTGTGTCAGGCAGGGCACAAATTTTGTAGCACATACAGCTTCCTGCGATAGTCCCATTTTGATTCAGATACATGATTACCTCACATACGTACCTGCAATTCATTTTCCTTTGAATCAGCATTTAAACTATTCAAGATAACCATTAATCTGTGTACCAAAAAAGTGAATCACTGCAAAAGTAAAAGGATCTTTCAAAACGCTGTCTGGATGTGAGCGCTCTTTTGCTTTACTTTAACTGGCAGAAAGACTTTGAAACAGAGTGCGCTCACCCCGAGGAACAGGCAGGTGCCTTGCGCTGCTCAACAGCGGGCTCTCACGTTACAAAGGAGTGGAGCTGCCCTGCACTTTTCAGGAGAGGAAAGATGTTGACTGCGTTATAGATCCTGCAGGGATGGGACTTCCTATGGCTGTTGAGCGTGTAAGTTTGTTGCAATACATGAGTTTCTTTCCAAATGAGACACATTATTGGATCCAGATGGCACTTTAAACACCAGAAATCTTTGCCAAACAACACAGCTTTCAAAGAAAAAGCTGTTTAACCACTAAAGGGATATTTTAATGTATTGGTGGAAAATTAATAGCCATAGCTAAAAGTATCAATTAAGGATCCAACACTTCAGCAACAGGCTACCACATAAATAGTTTGCAGCACTAATAAATACAATTAAATTGCATAGTTTACATGTTACTGGACTATATACAGAATTTTCCACATTACAGGCAAAAACCCAACCCTATGTGCTCTGCTGCATTAAGGGATAAACCCTTACGTAATTTAGCCTTGATTATAAGACCCGAATCCTGTAACATTTACTTCATTGTTTAGGAAATAACAGGTTAGAGGAAATTCCAAAAGATTACTTTCATCCAAATGTATTGGCACAGAGAATGCAGTTAAACAAAGATGATGGGGAAGTCAAATGGAAGGGAGGTGGTAAATTCTAAATTATATTTAATAACAGACTAGCAAAAAATGTCATTAGATGTGGAGTATGGGATGAATTTATAAAGTGTAATTAATCATTGGCTCCACCACTTTTTCTTTCCTTTTTAGATCAAATACTGATCTGTGTTCAGCTTTAACTATATTTTAACTGTATTTTTCCCCAGAGCACCTGATAGGTTATTTGACAGACTGACCATATTTTAATTCATGTTCCAAAAACCAAAATTCCTACTTAGCCCTCTACCTTTCAGGTGTTACTGTAACTGCTTGCCTTTCTGCAGGGAATGACATTTGTGTGCTCTGGCAGAGAAAAAAGGAAAAATGCATTAGTTAGCACCTAACAGCCCACAGAGTGACCTCAGAGCTTTGCAGCACGTGCGACAGTCTCCTGTGCACCAAAGGATATTTTGACACCTCCTCAGTTTGTGGTTTTTTGTGACCTTTTATCACAAAAATAGATCAAAACCAAGTTCCAGACGTTTTGTTTGAAGCCACAGTTTGTATTCAGAAATATGTTATTCCTGTTATAATAATATGTTATTCCATCTGGGGCTCATTAAGAATAATTTCCCCCTGTTTACACTTTGAGATTAGTTCAGAACTTTAAGGCTGTCATTTCATTTTTAGTTTTCAAACACTTAAAAGGGAAGGTTAAATACAGAGGTGACAGGAAATTTGGGACCAAGTTGTGGTAAAACTAGAGACAGAAACAAGTGTGGCATATTGCAGTTGTGATGTCAGAAATGATCCTGCTGGAATAAAGCCAAGACTATACAACTTGCCACATCTGCATGGTCTGCAGGTTAGCAATGCTCATTTATACAGCTCTTAATGTACTCAAGATTTCTTACAGCATTTATCTAAAACAACAAGCTAGTTGTTTTAGCCCGGTGCCATCACCCAGAAGTGACTAGAACAAAAGGACAACACGCTGAAAGAGACTGTGTCGCTTTCCCAGTGATCTCCATTTGGACACTAATAGCAAACAAAATCTGCAGCCACCTGAAGAAGACATTTTGGCAGAAGTGCACTTTGGTCAGTCAGCTACAATTGCAAAGTGTTGGTTTTGTACGCACACTGCGCTGTCAAACATACCAAGCAATAACTTTGCTCAGCTAACAACAGACACCACGTCCCTCACTGCGCGTGACTTTGTAAGTTTAACATGATATAGCTTCAAAATCTGCTTTTCATATTATACAGGGCCATGTATATTTTTTCCCCAGCATAAATTTTTGTGATGCTTTTGGAGACGGTTATGACTTTTAAACAACGATGTTTAGCTTTTAGAAGTCACCAAAACGTTTGGGAGCAAAACCAACCATGCGGATAACATCACACAATAATTTTCAAGTGTGAGTTCTGAGGGGTTTAGTAAATTCCTG
>NW_010157838.1:42703-55000 GCF_000695765.1 Mesitornis unicolor
TTCATTAGGGAAGTACTGCATTCTGTATCCCAACCAGTTGGATAACAGGAGGATGACTTCCCTTTAGCTTCCTAAAAAACTAAGTCAGAAATACTTTTCAGATGACTCTCCTTCTAGCAGTGGATACTACTTAAAGTGTTACTTTATAAGCTTGTAACCATTTCTATTGTATTAACTTAGTCTTAGCACATCATTAGAGCTTGCTACAATCAACTACTTTTAAGTACTTCTGCTTTAATTATCATCTACCAGAGGTTACATAAATAACACCTCTACCATTTTAGTTAATCAGCGCATAAAGCGAACTCGTCACGTTCTTAAGACACCATTTATTTAGGATTTTGCTTAGACACTGCCACAGTGATTACATAAAAGGAATACATTTCAGAAAATGGCAGATCTTGACCAGAAAGAATTTTTATTTTTTTTCTAAAAACACTCTGTAAATATTTTTTAAAATCTGTTTCAAATAAAGCCTGGATGGAGGCAAAGATACATGCATGCATGTGTACCTACCTGGAATAAAAAAAATATTACATCATAACTTACATATTTATATTCTATCAGTCCACTCATACTATTAACATAAACATCAAATCACAACTTCTTCCATGGAAGAATTATCTCCCACTTGTTCTAAGCACTGAAATATGAAGAACAGGTGTTTGGATTTAATTCCAAATGAGAAATGCAGCTTTTTGGCATGGAAACAGATTAGCAAATGGACAAGCTGAAACGTGGAGATTTGTTGGCCTGTTTCAGTGTTTACTTGCAGCAACATGACACTTACAGGTCGCATTGTTAAACACCAACCCAAGAATGGAGATGGAGGTGATCAAATTAACATAGTCAGATCATGGGTCAGGTCAGAAAATACACATACACACGGATAAGATCCTTAAGAGTACTCAGTACCAGTTTGTAACAGCTCTATTGATACACAGAGAAAATATTTCTTTCCCTCAAAGGAATTATTTTCAAATGAAAATGAGTGAGTTAGATCAACGCTAAATCTTAAGAGATTTAGGACCTGATTTTGTGTCCTTTAAACCCACATAAACAATGAAGGCATAATTATAATAATATAAAATACTACTACTACTACTGCTACTACTACTACTAGTCAGCACAGGACCTCCGTCCTATGTCCATTGCCTTGTTTAGATCTGTCAGCATCCTTGTTCACAGGGTTGGGGTTTGAAGGTCCTCTGTATCAGCTGAAGCTTGAGTTTTGACATGTTGGACACTTCACAGTAGGGACAAACAAAAAGCTTAACATCTCACTGATAATTTTAAAGCCATACCAAAAAAACCTCAAATAACAGAACAAAGAGAGAAAAAAACCCAAACAAAACTAAAAGCAAAAACCACAGAACAATAGCCTGTTTAACTTAACCTCTTGAACTTTATCATTACGCTTGCTGTTCTATTGTTGTTACTAAGTTTTAGCCTACTTTCTTTTTTGAGCTTACTAACAATGCTCTAGAAGTTAAGTCAAACATTCTTCAGAGAATGAAAACACAATGATGAGGAATAATAAAAAAATAATAAAGAGCACGGGTCAGCAAATGTAGATTGCACTGGGAGCCAGGCACCATTCCCAGCTCTTCCATTCACCCGCCATGTAATTAAGGGCAAATCTTTTCATCACTCTAAACAATTCTGTTCGCTGTCTGCCACCTCTTTAAATTATAATTTTGTTGGCAGCCCAAATAATAGTATTTGTATATCCTCATACATACATATGCATGTGTGAGTACGTACATATACTCAATTGCATGGCACAGGAAGGCTTCATTTAGAGGCTATAAAAAAAAATCATAATATGCTGTAGTTTCAATAATAAAATAGGAAATAACCTTAGTATTCTAAAAAGAAATCTGCTATTAAATGAAGGCTTGCCAAAAAAAAAAATCAGAACCACCCATTCTAGCCCTAAAATTTCACCAAAAGCACTGGAAGCAAAACCCCTCAGGTCCAAAACACCCAGAATGCATCCAAATGCATCTGAATTAAATCTATTTGCCAACATATTTCTACTACCACAACAAACACCGCCAATAGATATCCCTGGATTTTATTCCGTAAACATGCTGAAGAGCCTAAAACAACTAAATTGAACTCATACATGAAATCTATAAAGAAAAAGAACACCTAACTGTCAGTGGAGGAACACTTCTCAGACAACAGTTGCTTAACTTGTAACCTCTCAGCCCCAGTCCTTGAGGCAAAGCTGCTTAACACCTTCCAAGGACAAGCCTGAGAACTAAGATTGACAAGTGGATATGAGACAAGTGGATAAATGAGATTTAATTATAGCAATTTTATAGCACATTGTGATCTCCCCTCCTCCCTTCTTTCTGCATCTCAGGGATATAAATCTTTCTCCTTAGGAGAATCTATTACTCTCTCTTTGACATCCTGCATCTTTCTTTCTTCCGATGTCTTTCACCAAATCTACCTTACCTTTCAGAGAAGGTTCAGAATAAAACTATGAGCTGACTTTTGTTTAGCTTTCAGATCTGCTGTATCTATTTCAGCAACTGAAGAGGAGCTGGAATGTCTGAACCCTTCTTTAATTTTTTCCAGATATGCTGACATATCTAACAAATGTGTTAGATTTATCCACAAACCCCATCTCAGTCATGTCCTTCAACCATCACACTTACTTCAAAACAACTGTACTTGGTTAACAACTGTTTTTAAAAACAAAACAAAACCAAAACCAGGCATACAGTACCACCCAAATTTTTTTACACCTCAGTTTTTATCTATACCACCTTGCTTAGTGTTTTTTAATAGGAAGTATAGGCCTCTCATAGGCTGTTAGACAAAGAGATGATTCCTGGACAACATATCATCTGTAGCACTCACCTTTCCACCCTCATCAAATTTGCCCACATGAAAAAACCATTCTCGAGAACAGAACCAGGTTGGCATGATCACAGTAGGTCCATGGGAGGTAAACACCTAGGAAAAAGGTTAAAAAAAAAGCCAGATTTACTTAATAGGATGTCAAAACCAGCATCTGATGGGGAAGAAAGTAGACCTTACGAATTCACCTGAAATCCTGCAAATACGCCTGTACTTCACCTTCAGCAATTTTAAGCACTGAGAAAGGCACATGCTTAAAATTTAGCATGTACTTAGTGTTTAAACTGCAGGGTATACCAGCACCTTGAGGTGTCACAGCCCAACAGATGAATCCACTTCCTGCTTCACATTCCATAACATTCTCTTCTATCTTATGTTGCAACATATGCAGTGTACTTCAAACTTTATTTCAGATTTAGAGATGTATACTGGAAATGACACTTCTGTGAATAACGGCAATGATGATATTGAAGGGAATGAATTGAGAAGAATCTTAAAAAGTTAAAGTTCTTAAAATTAACCCTACAATTGTTGTGCACTGATTTTCCATTTTATGTTCCTTGTACCTCTACTAAGTAGGAACTTACATTGATTTTTTTATTTCTGCCAAAGGCACTTACACCTTAATCAAGCCTGGACAAGATGCAACTTACTTTAAATGTTACCAGAGCACTATGGTTTTGCTACTCAGTGGTACCTACCTTAAAAGGTTGTTGGAAAGAAAATGCTATAGGGACTGAAAAGGGAGTGGCTATTAATTTCACCCTCTTGACTAGTGACAGCCGGGAACTACACAAATCGGTCTTTTCAGCTTTAAACAAAGATGTTGTAAACATAACTATGAAATAAACCAGAATCTGGATTACAGAAGGTAAACTGGTTCCTTCCTTTACTACAAGATGAAGTATCCAGCCAAACCAGAGACTGAACTTGTCAAACAGAATGCACAAAGCTAAGGCAGGAGACTCTGCCTGCTTCCAAGAGCTACACAGGAAATAAAAGGCACAGCCTGGCTTACAGAGGCAGAAGAAAGAAACCTCACAATTGCCGCCAGTCTTCAAACACGAATGAAAATGCTGATCTTATGAGCAGATAATTTCACAGCATGCTGTAGTGATAATGTTAACATTCCTGTATAGTTGAAGTTTTCAAATGTCAGTGCATGAATGTAAATTCTGGCAGGTGCATCTAGCATTTATATTTTAAAGGTGCTCCTCTTGGTTTCAATCTGGGATGGAACTCCTTAAACCCTTCTTATGTCTGGCAACTTCAATTTTGACAAACACCGACTTAAAGACCAGCTGTTACAAACTCATTTCTATACAGACACTTAGACCAACTCTCCAAGCAAGTTAGATTGGACATCTAAGCAAAATTCAACAAGTGATCTACCTGCACTTTTCTTACAGCACAAATCATTGGACCAAACTGGCATCCCCTTTAGGGTGAAACACACTGTGTACTAACGCCAGGAACACAGTGAAAGAACTCCACTCTCCATGAAGAGGTCCTAGGGTGGCACATCTTGATACATACACTTGAATATTAGGTCATATTTAGTCAGAATAATCCTGTCACTTAATGGCTATGACTTAACACACCAGCAGCTTGCTCATAACTGAAATCACTAGCTTCAGTGGTGCTAAATGTCAAAAATTCCCCCAAAAAGTCAATGGGAGCTGAAAGAGTCAAAACAATCCCAGAAAACCAGAGCAGACATGATTAGTCAGTACATGGTTATAAGCTCCACACTAATTACAAGGGCAATTGAGTATGGCCTGAACCGAACAATGACCAAACAGTAATCCCAAAAGAAAACAACAGCAGGGAGAAAAGCTGGGCTAGAATGCATTGCACTGAATCTCATTTCTGAATGAAAGAAAATCTTCAAAAGAAAGTCTTGAGCCTATTGGAATACATGAAATTTGGAGAGGCTAGGATGCCATTTCCTCAGTGCAGCCAGGTTTGTCAGAGACCACAAATGCACTTGATCTTAAAGATGTAGCTCAATGTAATCAATCAAGCTCATGTCCAAAAAGTATACATCCCAAATACCTTAGATAATCCGTGCTCCATTGACGTATATATATACTTAAGTGAAACCAAATAGCACAAATTTGAAACACTAAGAAAAGAGGAAACATCAAAATGTCACCTACATTAACACATATGATGATATGGTGATGATTATATAGCAGACCATCGCGCACTGACATCTTTCTTAAGTCAGGCAGTGCTCTATGGCTCACTGTCCATTTCGGAAAAGACACTAGAGGGGAATCCCACAGAGAAAACAGAGACTGATGACGCGGTGGCTGGATTGCCACATAGGATCTCAGGATCTTATTCTTCAAGAAAGTCTCTGATACTGGAACAGTACACCAGCTAAGAGTCAATAAATTGGTAAAAAAGCTTCTTCTATATGAATATTTATAATGCAACTCCAAAATAAACTTCAGAAAATTTAAATCTGTGCTGCAGCCACAGTGGACAAATCCGTGCTACCTTGTCCCTTGCTATGCTGACAATAACATTCGTGAAGCTGCAATTTTTTTTCATTAGCTTAGTTTTCAGCTGGATCCGCTTCCTGATCCAACTGACCACAAAAACACTAGTGTTACCGCAAAAGGGGATGGAGGAAAACAGGGCATCGAGCACAGGGAGGACAGCAAGACCATTCTTTTCAGCAGCAGTACAGTTAATCCATAAATAATCTTTAACCTGGTAGGAGGAACTATATGCTCAAAGTCTAGATTACAGTACATCTATTAATACATATTCATATATGTTCATATAATATATGAACATAAATGAATACTTACTGTATATAACAACATATATGATCAACAGAGTAATCTAAAAGCCCTCCCACTCCTCCTGCCTCTGGCATTTATAACAGCATTGGCACTCACCTGACCCCATGGTCAGCTGGATCAGAACACTACATCAGTAAGAAAGCTATTATTTTCTCTTTTTGTGTGTGCGTATGTGTGTGTGTGTGTGTGTGTGTTAGTTTTCTATAGCCTCAGTTCTCTGAATGGGTTCACTGTGGGGTCAGACTAGCAATACTGCTGACGTACTGGAGGGGGAAGGAAAAGTCTTGGAGAAGAAAACAAGACTTCCCTTTTTGGTCACTGCCCACAGATAATCAGTCCAGCTGTAATATAAAGCTGCAGCCTCTGTCTGAATACTTCCAGTGATGGGAGGAGAACTGGCTCAGGAAAAATACTACACTCCTAACAACTGTACTGAAACACTGCCACATCTGCCAAACTTTTGAAAGCTACCTTCAAGAGCTTTTGAAATTTCATCTTCAAGACAAAAGAAAAAATAACCTCAGTCTCCTGCAGTTTGGAAATTCTAGATCTCAGACGGGTTTAGTCAGATGGGAATGACTCCTCTGGATTTTTTTTTGCCTGCTCTAGTCATACACACTTGCCAGGGTGTTAAAAAGTGGTCAAACTGGCTGACTGTGACAAACCTGCAACTTCTCAATTCGCGAGGTAGACACTCAAGATTTTATCCATAAGACTTTCAGATTGTGTGGACTGGAACAAGAGAAACAAAGAACACGTTAGCCTTAATCTGAAAATCAATCAAAGGCAGAATTTGAACTATGATACAGCTCTGTAACTGCCATGTTTAGTTTTCTTGGAAACATTCTCCAGCTCTGACCAAAAAATGTCCTGTATCAACCTGGAACTCAATGGGTTTTCAGTCTTGCACGAGGAGTTAATTCAGTATACTGGAAAGCAGTTTGGACCTGCAAACCTTTCACACCCAGCTGTACTGGAAGATTAATGTTTAATAGTATTTATTGTTAATTACATTACATTGTATGCTGTAAAGATTATCTAAATATCATCTAGATGAATGAAACCAACTTGTTAAAAAACTAACTACAGAGCTTATAGATGAAGGTAGACACCTGCTCAGATTTAGAAATCCACAGTGTTGTCATAACCAAACTGGAATCCATCTTCATCAGCTTCCAGGTGATGGAGACAGGCTGCTACTTCAGCACCATATCTGTTAAATTATTTAGAACTTTTATTGTCATCTGGTTTTATTCCAAGGATCAAGTAGCAAGTAATTGAAACTGATTTACTCTGGTTTGTTCTTGCTAACTGTTTGGCTATTGAATTACATTCAACTATTGCAGAGATTCCCTGAAAACAGATCTAAAGAATATAAAGAGTTGATAATGTGATTTTCATTTGTGTTTCAAAGCTGTCAACAGCACATGTAATTCTGGTCCCCACTGATGCTCACTTCAGATCATGTCAACATTCAATATGAAAGTTAAGTTCCAATACTGAGAAAGACATCCATGTTTATAGCAGCTCTTCAAGGAAAGTTCTGTTTCCTGAACCAGCAGATCAAAATCTAACAGCAACGTGCCAAAAGAATACATGCAGATGGTGAAACAACCGTAGCACATTATGTCATTATCATCAACCAGTTCACAAGAGCAACTTTCATCAAGGGCCCAGACTTTCTGGCCCAGACTGCTTTCCAGTGTAACAAGCTAATTCCCCAAAACACACTACACTTTTAATTCTACTTATGCTATAGTATTTATGAAATCTATATCCACACAGATAAAGGATTAGAAACCATATCCTACATGATGATAAATAAAACTTTCCAATAGCCAGGGTCATAATTTAACATGCTAGAAGATGAGAAAGAAAATAAAACAAAAAATCACGTAGCGGAGGGCCGCAATGATTTTGTGAGCTGTAGGCAGACCATAGGCTAAAGGACACCACTCCTGACCTAGAAAAAAATTGCGTGTTGCGATACCAGTGCATTAACTCAGCAGTGAATGTATCGGGACCTTACTACTAAAGATTACCAGGTTTATGTCCAGAATCAGGTGCGTGTATTCGTGTGACAGAGAGGTACAGAGGGTAGGGAAAAGAAGAAAAGACCCCTTTTATCTTACTTCAAAAAAAGTGTCCGGCAAGTAAGATTTTTTCAAAAAAAGAATTACAAGAAACTTTATTAAGCTTTAAGGAACCTAAACACCCAATCTGGTATGGATTGCATTCAGTTAGTTTATATTGTACTGAACTGTTTTATCCTTTCATATGCCCATATAAATAACTGCCTGTATCACCTCATCATTGCATGCCTCGACATTAGCTGACAATCCCCGCTCTAAAGAAGCTGGGATCTGGCAGAGGAAAACGTACATTTCAGAGAGAAAACATGCCCTGACTCTCCATACTGAAAGGTCGATATATACATAGAAATTCTGGTACAGGCTTGACTAAAAATCAGTATTACTTAACCTTCGCAATCCCAAACTCTACTTAGCAACACAACTCATCAAAAAGAATTCCAAAGCCCTGGAATTGCTAATGCCAGCAAAAGCAGAGAGCATTCAGCACCTCAGACAAGGTATTCCAGTCCTGCTCCTGGAAAAAGGGTGACCTACAGCTCCCCATGATTTCCTCAGGATTTGAAGCCTTAACGAAGGCTGAAATGTTTCCCAGTTTGCAGCAAACACAGACTCTTTGCAAGAATGGAACCAACGAGAGCAGCTGTAGGACGACGCTTTCTCAGTTGCTGTATCTGTTTTTCCATTTAGTGTTTCCTAGCACTATTTGAAGGGACTTACAGTGCTTATTTTCCGTAACAAATAACTAGATCATACAGCTAGTTCCCTTTTCAGTACACAGCTGGAGAGCCGGGTACTGCACTGCAGAGATGCTCTCTTACACCTAAGTACAATCCCTTCCAACATTTCAAAACTTAACTGAGGTTCAAGTTAAGATACTATTAAAGAAAAAAAAAGGTGATAAAAAGGTTCTAAAAATGAAGTGATATTTCTCTCTCCCTCTGGTCAATCCTCCACACAAACACAGTCCAATGATCAAAGCTGTGCACAAGCTGTAAGAATAATAATTTATGTTTGATACTTCTACTTGAACGAAATGTAAAGACTGCTGATATCAGGCTGCCCTTTACCTACCTTTTTTTTGTTTTTAATAAATCTGCTGCTGAAAGGAAATCTGTTTACAAGTTTTCTAAAGGTAAATATATTAACTTTGGGTTTACAGTCTAACACATACGTATTGAATTAGCTGTGTTTTTGCTTTATGTGAGCTAGCCCATGCCAGCCTCATTGTGCTGGATAATTGAGAGGCGACTATACTGCTGAATATCTCTTTTTCATAGTTGAATGCTCCTAGTAAAACCCAATAGCAAGCACCATTCTTCTAGTCTTTTTCAGAGCTTTTATCTACTAATGACGATGAATTAACCTACTGCTGAAACCAAAAGAATAGCTGCATGCAAAGGGAATAGTCTGTATGATTTTAACACCTCTTACATCTTTTTTTCTTGTCTGTAAGCTGCTAAAAGTGGTCTTTGTAACATCCATGCCTTAACAAGTCTCTCTAATTCTTGGAGAGTTTCCAGTATTTAAAAAGTCAAGTATTTACAATGGAAGAATTACTCCATCCAGTAAAATGAAGCATTCTGTACCAAGGGTTGTCTACTTGGCTTGCTCTTTATGCTGAGCTTTTACCATGAAAGAAAGAAAACAATCTGCTTAAAGTCATATTAGCAGATACTAAATTGTGATTAGAACAAACAAGAAACCTGCTGAGAAGCAACACTGCCCAATGCTCATGTAAGAACTCTTTAAAATGATCTTTCCGTTTGACTTTTGGACACATCATTTAGTATTTTTACAAGATGAAGATTGAATAGGTTTTCTAGATTTTGAGACCAAGTGAAGGTAACATAACTGAAATATTCTAAGTTATTAAAAGAAATAACACAGCAATTTTAATTTCAAAGATCTATGAAAAACAAACGATGACAAACATCCTCTTTGCAATGACAGGACAATTTTACAAACAGTTATAAAATCTGTCAGGTTCAGAAGACTACTTGAAAGTATTAATTTTCTGTCTATAAAAACATCAGCTATGTTTGTAACTTATTAAATAATATTTAATAGATAACAAAATATACAGCATGAAGATAATTATGCTAGCCTTGCAATGGACTGGATTCACACTGTTCTCTCTGAGGAATATCTTCTGCTTCAGAAGCAAGGAATGACAGCTCTGGGGAAGTATATGCTGCTGCTGGCTGAGCATTTTACTAATATTTTCCTTTACTACCCATCTTTCTGACAAGTTCTCCTCCAATTTAATCTCCCTACATGGTGTGTAACGAAACAAAGCAAACAAAAAAAAGGATGACTGTCCTACTTCTTAAAGTGGATGATGCTACGTCCACAAATTAACAAAGTGGTCAGCTGTTTACTTCTCTACAACTTTCTAGTAAAGAGGAAAACAAATTCACATAAAAAGCAACATATGACACTTTTCCACATACTGCCTTCTAAAATTAATGTTCAACTGATATGTGAATACACTTCCTGGCAATTCTCAACTTCAGTGAATTTTAAAATGCAGGTATTTTGAGAGAGAAACATGAAATATTTTTGAGTGTTCAGGTTTATCCTAACGCATCTCATATCCTACCTACTAGTGTTCAGAGTCTCTTCTTCACAAGTATGTTCCCGTTATAGAATTTGTAGCATAGAATCACAGAATGGGCTGGGTTGGAAGGGACCTTAAAGCTCATCCAGTCCAAATCCTACCATAGGCAGGGATGCCTCCCACTAGACCAGGTTGCTCAAAGCCCTGTCCAACCTGGCCTTCCAGGGAAAGGGCATCCACAACTTCTCTGGGCAACCTGTGCCAGTGTCTCACCACTCTCCAGTAAATAATTTCTTCCTGATATCCAACCTAAATCTACTCTCCCTAGTTTAAAACCATTACCTGTCATTCTATCACTCCCTGCCTTTGTAAAAAGTCCCTCTCCAGTTTTCCTGTAGCCCCTTCAGGTACTGGAAGGCTGCTATAACAACTCCCTGCAGCCTTCTCTTCTCCAGGCTGAACAACCCCAACTCTCTCAGCCTATCTCTATAGCAGAGGTGCTCCAGCCCCGAACATCTTTGTGGCCCCCTCTGTACTTGCTCCAACAGCTCCATGGCATTCTTATGTTGGGGGCCCCAGAGCTGAACACAGTACTCCAGGTGGGGTCTCACAAGAGCCAAGTAGAGGGTGGGAATCACCTCCTTTGACCTGCTCATCACACTTCTTTCAATGCGGCCCAGGATATGGTTGGCTTTCTGGGCTGCAAGCACACACTGTTGAGCTTGGAGAAGGTGATCCTTGAATGCAGCTTGGAAGTGAGGGGACATGTGAAGCTCAGTTAAATGAAAGAAATGTAAGCATCTTCTAAACAAGCATAGAATTGCGGTTAAGGAGATCACTTTTGACTGTGAAAAGTTCAGCTGTGTACTAACGTGCATGCAAAAGATCCACAGGAGAAATATTAAATATCCATGCAAACTTGCTGTATTTATTTCAATGCAAATGGTATTTGCTTTGTGTGAGTTTAGTCCCCTATAAGCTTTTAACATTTAATAGGTAAAAAGAGAAAAATTAGATTAGATGTCAACCTACAGATTTTGATTATTTGATTAACAACTGCAATAGTACAATGTTTTCTTTAGGAAATCAAAGCAAACTTTACCCTGAAGCACTCCCTCATGTCTTCCATAATATCACAAGTCTTTGGGGGGTATCGAAGTACCAAACACACTCCAGTGCCCCATGAGTGTTGGATCTGCATTCTGTATCACTTTAAAATTGTGAATTGGAGAACAAAGAAAAGACAGAAAATAAAAATCAGTTACTTAATTATTGTAAAATAAATTTCACTGCTAGTGCAAGAAGCGGTAACACAATGTACTTCACAGGGGGGAAATAAAACTTCTCAGAGTTTTGTTTTATATAAAAAGCCCAATACCAGCTTCCCGCACACTGTTTCAAATCTTTTACACCACAATACAGTCTCTCATACTGATATATACTAACCGAGGGGGAAAAAAACCCAACAGTACCTCAGCAAAAGCTTTTACACACACATACATTTTTAATAATGAAAGGGCCCTAATACATGACCAAAACCCTGTGATCTGTTACAATGGTTTGTTTTTCAACAGTGCAGAAGGCAAAACTGGAAAGAACTCAACAAATTCTGAGAATATGCAGAAATAAAAATCAAGTGCCCATCAATTTGTAGAAGTCTGAGAAAAAACAGATCTGAGAGCACTACAAAGCTTTTCCCTCCTATCTGCATTCTCTTGTTTCAGCCTCCCTAATAACTTGCTGATGGGTTTACATGTGGGATTTGATTTTGTAGGTTCTTTCACTGCCTTCCAGCCAACAATCTGACCAACATTTCCTTTTATTTGTGACTGCTTGTTCTATAACCAAGACTCCCATAGCATGGGTAGTTTGAAGGTCACATCGTATCTCTGAAATTGGGCTCCAAGTATGCACCGCTCCTGACATTTACTTCTACATTAAGTTTTGTCTGAACTCG
>NW_010157838.1:55031-67547 GCF_000695765.1 Mesitornis unicolor
TTTAAATTAGTTACTATTCAGACAGTCACTCAATCCATCCAGCATGTTCAAATATTTTCGAAGTCTCAATAATTCAATTATAAGAAAGAAGGTAATAGCTTAAGATCTTCCAAGTGGAGGCTGGTATGAATTAGCTTCAGAGCACCTACACTCCAATTAGAACAACGCAAATCACCAATAAAGAGCAGGGATTAGGGCCCAGATTTGTCCTAAATCAGAGATGTGGAAGCAAGAGCCCAGGCAGCGTGGGTCCTCGCTACTGTAGAGAATTTCTGCCAGGGAGCAACTCAACTCATCTAAGATCTCTGTTGCCATTTCTAACGAATACAGTGGAGCTCCTAAAGAACAAGGCTTCTAAATCCACTACTGCAGGTAAACACGTTTAAATGGGTGAACATCGTCCTAAACCTCATGTATCCATACATTCCTATAATCAGGCTACTATACTCAAATTGATTAATTTCTGTAATAAGAAATCGGCTCTAAAAACCGCTTCAGTATGCTATGTGAATCTGATAATAAGCAAAGAGTAGATTAAATGTTCAAAGAATTAAGAGGAAGCAAATTCTGCTACACGAATGAAAAATATTTTTAAAATTCTTTTCTAATACATTTTTCTTATACTGTCCAGCAGAAAGATTTACTTCTAAAGGGATAGTAAACATGTACTATCTGGCACTCAGCTTACATCATGAGTAAATAGTAATGGCACTGTAGAAACATGGCAGCAAAAAGGGTCTTGCTATAATGTTAGAGAAAAAATTTGAGTAAGTATCTAAAGGAAGCCAACTGAATCAGAAAAGACAAAAAGCTGAAAATCAGTGGAGGAAACAGATGCTAGAATTGTACTTAATGTAGCTTAAAATTTGAAAACAAAGCCATATTTCTGACTACACAGAAAACCAACTACAGCTATAGCAGCAGCTGGGAAGGATCTACTAAGCAGCTCTTGTGATTTACATCTTTGAAAGTTTCACAGGTCACTCACCCACTTTTTTTTGGTGACACGCATCCTGCTAAAAATTATTAAGATTTAAATACGTTTTCAAATCTCTGAATTACAAGTTCTGAAAAAAGTAGTGTAAACCCCAAAAGCACAGTAACAACGTATCTTAAAAGTATCGTGCTTTAAAAATATTTAATAATTTAATTTCCCTCACATTACTTTGTAAAATTTAGGTAAAATCTCTGATAGTTCTCCCCAAACTCCATGAAATTGATAACAAGAACTTTGTACACGCTACTTGTAAAAAATAAAATAAGATAAACCACAGCAAACCAAGCAGAACCTTCATCAAAGTTTTCTTTCTATTTTTCCTAATAATCGTTGTTGCAAACTATGATGAAGATTGCTCCAACCTTTTCTGCAGTAAGGGAAGACACTAGTGCGGGCATTTCTATAAGGACCAGCAAGTTTCTCTGCCAGCATGGACGGAGCGTTCAGTGTTACAAACCAAGCAAATCTGGAGTTTCACTGCAACAAACAGCCCGTGGTGACAAAGGACCATCACTCTCGAGCTCAAGTACAATGCCAGTGTAGCAAAACATAAAAAAGAGTAAGAGCATTTATCAGATCTCACAGTAATGCTCTATCTAACTTAGCTTTGTATTAAGTGCACTCAATGTACCAAAAATACTTATTCATGTTTCTTATATTTACCATTCTTTGTATTTGTTGCATTAACACATCGTGACATCTAACTACTATTTCAACTCTAGACACCCATGTATGAGAAGCTGAACTTCTAATTAACAACATACATGATTTCTAAACCTGAAGCTCTGAATCCCTGTGCAAGATGCAAAAAAGCACACATTTTGAGGATTAAGGCACCTCTGCAGCAGCCCTGAACACGTGTGGTTAGAGCTCCTCTTGGCCAGCACCAGCAATTGTGGCCATTCTGAATCCAGAAACACCCATGGCCGTCCCTGCACTGCGTAAGAAACTCCGCAAACCCAACACTCTGGGAATTAGACTCCCATGTTTGGTTTGATAATATCCAACATAAGCACTATAACGTCTTCTTGCAAGTAGGGGTCTCTGCCCTTTTCAAAACTGCACCACTTCACAGGGAAATCCTGTGTGAAAATAAATGATAGATAAATGAACCAGGAGGACTCACATAGTGCAGTAACGGAGTCCAAGTTCCAAAATCAGCATTACCTCAGAAATAATCTGTTAAGTCCTGACTCAGGAAACTATTGCTTTAGTAGCATATACATAGGCAAGCTACATATGTTTAAATATTTAGCTAGGTTGAGACACTTATGAACAACAATTTTTCACACATGCACATGTGTTATTCTGCCCCAGCAAAATTCTTCGGAGATTGGAAGGAGGAAAAGGCAGCTTTTTAAAGAGAAACCGGTCTTGAAAAATATGCCAATTCATCTGTATCAACTACATTTCTGTTGCAGTAAGGTTACTCACATCTTCTCTACTAGCACCAAGTCTTCTAATTTGAATTCAGTGAAAGAAATGCAAGTTGTGATCTTCCAAAAACAGCTAAAGTATTTTAGCCATGCATCCAGTTTCATGATAATAAACATGTTCTTCCACTTCAAAAAAACCTTCAAATACTGCCAAAAGATCATAAAACTAATGAGGTATAATACCTTAAGGACTTGTTAATCTGGCATACTTCAAGCAACACCCTGTGAAAAATGACAGCAAAGCTGAACCTATGGAATACTGCCTGTATTAGTGCAGTGAGCGGTCACCAAGGTACCAGCCAAAGAAGAAAGAGGGAAATCAAATCCAACAGCAGTTCTCTGGACCCAAGCCTTCAAACTCAGTAACATCATTTCTAAACATGCAAGAAATACTGACTGGCAAGTCTTCCAGCTGGCTAATGAAAATAAAGAGAAGACATCAGCTCTTGAAAGCTTGTGGAACATGAAAAGATGCCCTGTTCAGTTAAAATTCCAATTTATTTTTCTACTTCACTGAAATGCAAGAAAACTTAATTCTAAGAAAAAGTACAGAATATGGCACTGCGTGTTCTTGCTGTGCTATTTGTTCTGTATGACTGCTATGGAGAACAAGGAAAGAAACTATCTTCGAGCCTGAGAAAAACACCCCTTTAAAAGAAGCACCAGAGGAAATCAGGGAAGTACACTTACTTTTTAACCCATACACATGCTTTAGCTGCTTCTCTACACCAGGTGTGCCAACTTTTTAGCACTGAAGCAAGTATGACACTTCAGGCACTTTAACTTGAATTAGGTTGTTTCTAATAACCTCCTCCCTTCATTTCCAAGGAGAAGTTCTCACATGTTCTGTTCTATACAATGATACTGTGTTTATACCAACTGCCTCTTAGAAAAGACATAAACCAGGTTTATATACAGTATCTGCAAAATGTAAAGTTAAAAAATTACACCAAGCTGCTGTACAGTGTTTTAAGTTAAATGGAAGATGTTTCTGTTTCCACTTACATCAGTGAAAATACAGACTATACTTTTTACTGAAGTCACTGGCTTCAGCAGAATTACTGCACCCAGTGCCTAACTGGATGTAATGTTTATACCTTTGGATCCACAGTACATTTCTGACATAGCTACAAGATCCTCTGCTGGCAGACACAAGCTCTCTCAGAGAGGAGCCATGTCAGTTCAGCCGTAGTGCCATGCCAAGCCTGGACACGGAGCTTCCAATCAGATCAATGAGTCAGCAAAACTAATTCATCTTTGAATGCAGTAAAACTTTGATCTGGGATAAAACTCCTCATCTACTGCATTCAGAGGAATGCATCAACATACTCAGACCGAAAGACATTTCTGCTGATTTATGAGGCCTCCTAAAATGGCTTGCCCAAACACCAGGTCATTTGGTCATCAAGAGTGTACCTGAAAGATTTTAAGAAAGTATAAGTATTTTAAAGCATGGCTGCAATTAAAAAACTCCCATTTCCACACACACAGAGAAAAATAATGGACAGTTTTATTCAGCTTCATCATATTACTTTTGATATTTCTGTGACAGGGTGGGCTTATTCTCAATTTTCAAGTTGTAAGCTTTCCAACTTCCAAGCCAGCAGTCCAGACAAATTTCTGCAAATCCTTTCCCTTAGCATTTGCCCTGCTAATCCCACTGGGCCCCACCGGCCACCCCACCCCACCATCTTCTCTCAAGTGCCTGCTCCCACTTCAACCCGGCAGCAGGTTATTACCGACGGGATGGCAGCGGACGGCAGTTTGCCTTTCATGTCACACTCAAATTGAAGTATTCCTTCTTACGCGGAAACTTTCATTAAATCAAGGAAAGGTGTGCCTTCCAGATTCAGTTTAGGGAACACAAAATAAACAAGCTGTCCTTTGAAGGAAAAGGACAGGAAAATAACATGGTCTTCAAGAAAAGAAAAGAAAAAGAATAAAAGAAATAAAGGAGAAAACTTGAAACTTCCTACGCTGCCACAGCTGTTCTGCACCCTGCATTCTGTTTAAATGTTTTTCAGTCTAACAGTCAAACAGTTCAAAATAACACAACGCGTCTGCTCTACAACAACTATCAGACCTGCGTTATCTCATTTCTGCTGCAACATGAGACCTATCACCTCCTCACACAAGTTGAAATAAAGAAACAGAAACTTCTAAGATCAATGCCATGACAAATGATTCGAACTCCATCCCTCGTTTTGCTAAATCTTAGAATGCTAATTATATCTTTTTATAACAAAATGTTCACCGTAGCTCAAAGAAAATAGTGTCTTCATGATCTAAATATTTTTGGCAGAAGTACACTAATACAAACTATCATGCTACAGAATTAGTTAACAAATTTTTATCTCAAAGAAGAAGGTATGTACCTTGAGGGTTTAGTTCATCTTTTGAGCTACACAAAAGATCATAAGGATAACTATCAGTGATTCAAATCAGCTTATTCACGTCAAAAAACACCACGCTTTCTTCCTAAAAACATTTCCTAATGATGACACTTTCTAGAGGCTGTAAATTACACTAGCTTCATTGCTCGTTACTAAAAATGAATCTCAGTGTATACTGTGCTAAACATTGTAAGTCAAAAGTAGTGTGAAAGAATGGGTACGTAGAAACACGTTCCTCTTGGATTGCTGTGTTTTAACAGATATCATTTTCACAGGGTGGCAACTTTTAAAATGTCAAATGAAGTTTTTCAGTGATAAACACTGACACAAAGGGTTGCTTTTTAAGCATATTTCATACATTTCATTCCTTCCCTTTATGAAAAGAAAGGTCTGGGTCAACGTTCTTCTTGTTTACATCAAACTCTGCATAGTTTTGATAACATATTTTGTTTCACTTTTTATTTGGCACCTGTTGTCACAATAGTCTTGTCATTCTAAATCGTTCTAGATGTAGTTTCTTTCCTTAACTTAGTAAGAATAGTAAGGTAAATAATTGCTATTCTTCAATTCAACACAATTTCTCATTAGCCAGCTGCAATCAGAAGATATCCTTAGCATTGCAGTTGCTTTGCAAATCCAACAACGATTCTGAATATCAATATTTAAAACAGCAACAGAATTTAAAATCCAAAATTCATTCCACATGAAAACCATGATCTTGTCAGGAATGTCCTTTATGCTTAAATATTACCATTTAGTTGAAATGAACCATTCTCTTGCCAAAAATGTGGAAGTAGGGCTTCTTCTAAGGCAAGAGAAAGCAAAGAACTTTTACACTTTACAACTGAAGCTCTTCCTGAGCGTGCAGTTTCAGAACCAGTTTTGGCCAATCCAGTCAATGCTGCACTGCTCCGAAATGAGCCCTTGGACTGAAAACAAACCCTGCAGCTTTAAAGTAATCGCAGAAACATAAAAATGTATTACATGGTACTATGTGGGCCTGTACCATAACTCGTATTCAACAGTTACAGCAAAGTATAAGCTTTTAACAGCATATTACTTTGCCATTGTCATTGTATTCCACAAACAAGATAAATTGTCCTGCAACACCCTGGCCTGTGGCCTACAGCCCCAAGGCAGCCCAGACACCGTGCGCTGGGCTGACCATGACCGCCTGCCAGGTGCCCACAAGCCGCTCGCTCACTCCCCCTCAGCAGCGGGAAGGAGAGGAAAGAAGATGAAAAATGAATGGGTTGAGATCAAGGCAGTTTAATGGAAAAAAAACCCAAACAAAAACCAACCAACCAACCAACCAACCAACAACCTGAATGCTGCACGTGGAAGCAAATGAAAAACAAAAAAAAAAAAAAACCCAAACAAGATTTAGATTTTGATACTGCTCAGCAGTAGCCAAAAGACTGGTGTGTTATCAAAACCCTTCCAGATACAAATATGAAGCACAGCAATGCAGGGGCTGCTGCGAGGAAAGTTAACCCCACCCCAACCAGACCCACTATACCTTGATTTGTACTTCTAAAAAGTGGGTTTTTTTAAAAAAAGGTCTTGTGCATTCTGTCAGTAAAATCAAGCAGTCTCCTTCAGCTGCTGTGCTTCTGAATATTTGCAAACATTTGAAGTTAATTTGTTAGTATCAGTGTGCAAAACCATAAGGTTTCAAAATGTTTATCTAAAAATTAAAAGCTTGGCTACATATTCAGCCCTCAGTTAAGAGGAGTAAACAGCTTCCCCTATATTCAGCAAGAGAAAGAACATGGTGCTAAAATCTCAAATAAGTAACTCAAGATCTGATGACAGATTACAACCTTAAATCCTTAAGGAGAAAATTCTTTACTTAAAAGAAAGGCTCTTGAACTCACATGATTTATGTCACCCTTGGGCATCTCTCTCTTGGTCTCAAAATAAAAAAGAAATTGTTAACACAATCTCCTGATCAAAGAGCGTCACTAGGAAACAGAATATAAATTTTTCTTTTTGTGTTTGAAAAGGTAAAACATGAGTGTCCTCTGGGAAAAAAAAGAAAAATAATCACTAGTAGAATTACAAAAGAAAGATTCAAAGATAAAGGAAGATTAAAATTCAGCTCTACTGCTAGATACGCTGTTGGCCTCCTGAGCAGACATTCCACGCTACAAATGCCCAGACGCTCTTCACGTGCCAACTGCTGAAACCTCTCTTAAGATGACAACTGCAGCATCCAACCTGTATGCAGCAGAACCACACTATATTCAAGTTTCAGTACAGAATAGGTAACTGAAGCAGTACGAGAGAGGAGAGAAAAGGAGGAGGGGAGGGTGATGGAAATAAAAGCACCCTTGGGCAGGACTCAAAAGCTGCAGACAGGACTGTAAGAACTTGTAGAAAAACCTACAAGGCCGGGAACAGTGAGCAAAGAAATTGCTTGCCATTGCTTCCTTTATACTTTATTCAGGAAAAAAAATACCAGATTTTGCATGGATAAAGAAACTAGACTGTGACAAGAAATATCTGCTGCTTTCATCAGCTTATGCCATAACAGAAACAACTCAAGAGACCTCAAATTCTCCCTACCTACTCAACTCAAAAGAGGTGATGTTGTGCACAAGGCTAATACCTTTCAACATGTTCCAACACATCTCACAACTCCACAGTTCAGCCTAATTCACATGAAGTCATCTTAAAGAAAAACAAAAGTAACATGATATACCAATTTATTTTATAAATGTCTGCATTTACAGGCTAAAACATGTGGATTTGGTTTTAATCTACATAGTTTTATTGATGAGCTTCCTAAATTGATCCTAAATCACCCTACCTCAAACAGATAATTGTAAATTAATTTTAATACATTTTCTCACTCTTTGCTGAGCTGCAGAGGCCGTTAGAATATATCATCAAAATCCCTTTTACAGATTTCATATGATAGATGGAACATGGAGAGAATAATTTCAGTCATTAATCAAAAAATATTTCCTTGCCATTAACACTTACTTTTTCCCCTGAAAGTTTATGACTCACAGAAAGCTGAAACAACAGATGAGTAAGGAAAAGAGTCAAACGTTTTTTATTTGTCTTTTCATAAAGATTGCCTCTCAATGTAATCTGCTTAAAGCTTAAGGTTTAGCCCAGTACACCACACATTCCCAACAGGAGGAACTGATACTGGTCTGATAGAAAGGGTTGCAGTAGCAACTTATGAAGGGAACCCAGGGGATGCACTTGCATGGAATATATATTTGGCATATACCAAAATAAATCCAACTTGTTCACAGTTACGCCTCATTTCGTATTTGAATATAGACCACATGTTTGAGGATTAAGCTGGTGAACCCAATCTGTCTCTTCCAGGAAGCAGTAATGTAACAATCGGGCTATAGAGCTGTCAATTATTTCATATAGACCAGCTGTGCACAAAGCATGTTGTGCTCCAAAACACAGACCCTTACTACAAGAACATCTCTGTAACCAGAGCCTTCAACTCAAAACACACCCACATGTAATTGAGCCAGTAGTATTTCCACTGGAGAAAAAAAAAAGTACTCACATTAATACTGCAAAGAGGACACCCACTACATTTTGGAGTTCTCCCAGTCTGAGGTGGACTTCAAATATTCCTCTTTTCATCCAACACTTCTTTTACTGGGAGTTTCTTTTTTATCATTTTGTATAGAAAAGAAACTAAAAAAGGGAAGTTGCACTTGTACTTTATTGCTGCCCAAATTACGCTTCATCAGACAGCAAGCAGACCTCTATGGAGAAAATAGCCTGTCAAATTCTAGAATTACAGGTTAAAAACCAGACACGAGCCAAATGAGCAGCACAGGATCCATAAATCTCAGGCAACACTAAACTGAACCGAAGGTTATTTTTCCTTTTGATCTCACTCAGCAGATTAACCAGGCTTTTCCAGCGATCAGTATCTAATACTTTGAAAAAAGACACGCAGAAAAGCTGACAGTTTTTATAATTCATTTCCAATATTTATGCTTTTTTTTCAACTATTTTCAAGAGCTGATACTTGCACATTACTTCAGAGGTATACAGAAAAGATGGATAGTAAATCCTGATGGGGAAAAAGGCCCCTATTGCTTCTTGTCTTCTAAGAAAGTAAATGTTAATGTCATGAGTTACGTTAATGACTTATGTTAATAAGTCATGTTTAACCATATATGTTTCATAAAAAGCTTTCAGGAAACAACAGCTGAAGCAAGAGCCAATTCCTGTTTACATGGGTACACCTTCTCCTTTAGAAGACAAACTTATAGGTAAAGTAAGTCAGGTTGTTAAATGAACTCCAGAAGTGAGTCAATGAAGTCTCAGCTAGGAATCAGAACGAAGCAGAAGAAATAACCACCGGTACAATTCAGACCGTAACAACACCCTTAAAGAAAACATAACTCACAAAGTTACTAAAAATGTCTCTGTGAAACAATCAAATGTTTCTTATTTTTTGATTTTCATTATTTGAAGAGTTTCCCTGTAAAATCTTGCCTTATGTGACCATATTACAGGAACAGGGTACAGTTCCTCCAATCTTTAAAAATTGCTCAAGAAAAGTCTCCTGCAGTGGAGAATTCAACTTTGTCCTTCAGGTCACCTGACTGACTGACTACGACAAACATGCATCATCTTATGCACAATATAACCTTATTCTGCACATACAACCTTGTCACATAACTAACATGCAACAGTAAAATGGACGTATTTTAGAAATGCCAGTCTGAACATAAAGATGTACGTGATTTTGTGTAAGAATACACCTGCAGGAACTAGACAGAATTGTTGAAATTCTGTTCCAAATTGACACCACAAGACTTCCAAGTCTAAAGATCCACTGCCCACGAGTAAATAGTTTTACTTCACTTCAAAGCAGTACTGCTTCCTGTCAGACAGGTGCTTATTGTTTTATTTTATAACAAATGCTTCAGAAATACACTGATGACACAAAAAGGCCATGATAAAAGCCTCACATTCCAAAATTATACCTTGTGTTTGCAGCATTTGTATTCATCGTCATATTTCCAAACCTATGACAAAAGTTTGTGATACAATAGGGGCTAAAAGAGACTTTGAATACTTTAATGGATATCACTTCGAGAAATGAGGTAAACATTTAACTCCCAGTATGAACCACTGACATGAACGGTTGCAGTGCAGTTCCAGGCAGGTCAGGAGCGTGCCTTGTCTCAGTGATCAATACTGAGTTAGGACTGAGGGCTGCAGACTTTGGCAGCTTTCCTGTGTCACACTGTGGCAAGCTTGATCTGAAAACTCTGAACATAATTCAGTATTGAGACAGGAAAAGAGATTAGAAATAAAAATCTTGTTCAAAGTTGATACTTATGCCAGACCCACCAAGTTGCTTAGAGAAAGCTTTATACAGAGAGTTAAAGCTGCTTTGTTAGGGAGCTTTAGAAATATTTTGAGCTGTGGGAATTTCTCCCCAGTTCTTCCTTCTCCCCTCCCTTTTTAAAAGAAGAACTTTCATGAACCAGCATTCAACTCCAAGCTTCAGAAAGCATACAGGACCATTGGGTCATCTGCATTACAATGCCCGATTCATCATGCATTTATATTGTAAATTATGGTTCGCTATAAGAAAAATAATTTCCTGTCAGAAGGAAAATGCTTAATTTTGACAGTTAATTTATATGCCTGACCAAAAAATAGACCCCAGCCAAAAAGCTCCATTAACTTAATTTTATCTAAAGCATACCCATATGGAGGCAGAGAGAGCAGTTACAGATTCGTAATTTTATTATCTGCATCAGAAGATTGCTTTTGAATAGGCAAAGAATGCTCTTACACAGCTAGAAACATATAAATTGTAAATATATTAGACTACTAATGATATTTGTATTGGTTACATCCATATTTTAGTAAACTTTTCCGTTTTTCCTTCTGCAATCTAGACTACTCAGTAGTTTTAAGCTTCACGTGATCTCAATTTTTCTCTTAGAAAATTTTTGTTTGGGAGAGGTATATTGTATATTATCAGTTTTATTTTGTAGTTTTCCCTTCCAAAATAATAGAAGATTTCTGTGGCCCCGCACTATTCCCTTGAAAGCAGAGTAATGTAAGAATAAAATAAGTTAAATTTATTATATATTTGTGAACATACATAAACCAGTGCTCTAAAGTTACTGAATTAAACTATGGAACTTTCAAAAATGCCCCTTTCAAATGCAATTTCTCAGCAAAGAGCTTATATAATTCTATAGTCTAATCATACTATAAAATACCTGAATTTTTGAGGCATTAATGTCAGCATTTACATGCCCTCTTCCCCTCTGCATCCCCCCACATCAGCTCTTTCCCCTCCACCTCTCAGCGAGTCCTTGGCTTGAAACATCAGTATCCCCTGTAACAGCGTATCCTGTCCGTGGAAGAAAGGCCCTGTTTACAACCTTCTGGCTTTCGAAAGCACAATTATCAAAGAAGAGACAAGGAAGACTCAACCAACCAACCGAAACAAAGCTATAAAAAAAACTGGGGCATTCTTAGAAAAATAAGGAAAGCCCAAAAAGTGAGCAGAGAGCTAAGCTTCTACTCAGCAAAGTGTCTGAAAACTCTTAGTAATTCACCAGAAGGATTTAAGGTGCAGAAACATTTTATCCACTCGTACTCAATTGGTGCCGGCATCTTTACAAACACTGCTTTGACCAGATACTGTTACAGATCTCTATGCTTGGAGCTCTGCAAATCTCTGAAGATAAGCATGTGGAAACGGCTCCTGGAGAGCACCGACTTTCATTTGCAGAATGATCAGAATAACGCAAAGCAGACACCACATTGGAGTTTTCTTTCTAAGAAACAGGCTGAAACATTAGGAGGCTTACTTATAGAAAACTATTTTCTAAGGTGAGAAAGTTGTATTCTTGATTCACCATCTACTGGCACCTACTTTACTGTTTTCATTGGAGGAATTGCAGCGATGATCAATCTGCCCTGAAGAAATCAATAGGAACAGTTAAGCCATTTCGAAAGTCAGCATCTTGAACTTCCTCTTTGTGAGCAGAAACTCTGCAACACACCATACTATCGGCAGATGCTGGCAGTATTTTGAGGTATTTCTGAGTGTGTTTCTCTGTATCACACTAGAAAAACCTTCTCATCCCTCAGGAAAACTACTCATCAGTTTAAGCGTTTGCCATCCTTCTTGTTACACAATAACACAGAAGAAAAATGTCTGCACCGACATTTCCCCTCCCATACACGTCTAAGTCAACCAGTAAGTCTGCAAATCCACGGTAAATACAAAGCATTTGCTCTTAACACCACTCCTAACAAAAAGTGACAAGTAAGCTTTTATCACTTTCAAACTTAAAACTATTCCAGATTAATGCATCTGGAATTACTACACCTGTATTAATATATTAATGCAGAGCACATAATAAAAAACAGGTCTTGAGTAACTGCTGGACCTAGGATAAATATAACGAGTTTCCTACTTGCTTTGAAGAACATTTTCTGATTTCTACAGGCTTTAACTTTGGTCTTAGATGAAAACAATACAGCTTCAGAATACCAGCACTTCCAAATAGCTTGAAAATATAAGTGTCACTGATAGATTTCATTCAATGAAAATGACATTAACTGTCAACAAACCACATACTATGAATGAATTAGAATTCCTTTTCTTCATTAAACTCTCCTAATCACACAATTACTGCTTGTTAGGACAAGTTCCCTA